>NW_007726554.1:424841-435779 GCF_000696425.1 Galeopterus variegatus
CTTTGGAAAGAACATTTGATCAGCCACTTTGCTCGTCTGGATTACAGTGTTAAACAAAAATTACAGGAGGCCATTGATTTGGACTAAACTCCTGTACTAGGCCCCAACAGACCAGCCTAAAAATCAAAATGAAGTCACCCATGTTAAGTTTTACCTCACCAAACTGAAACTAAATTGTTATCTGAGATTCTAAGAAATCGAAAGAAAGGTAACAGCCAATTTCCCAAACAGGCCAGTTTCAATCTTCAATCAGCATGACAATGAAGCTCCTTCTGCTTTAATCCTTACAACAAAAGATAACCTGATGTTAACAAATCAGTTCTCTTTCTACTGTATAGTCTCCCTGTCCTTGACTTACAAGGAACATAAGTTTGAAATGACCAATCTGATTTTGCTTTTTGTTTCTGCTTTCTTCAGCCCTTTCTGTGTATAAAGCCAATCACTTTTATTTAGCTCATTGGGAAACTTATTCTACTTTATGGAATGAAGTGTTGCTTGATTCTGCAATAAAGCTTTATGGAATGAAGTGTTGCTTGATTCTAGAATTGCAATAAAACTCATTGAGATCTTTAAACTGAATTCATTGTAATTTTGTCTTTGGACAGCAGGCAGAAATACTAGACTAGTGATGAGGTTCAGAACCCCGAGATATGGCATCTTGGCTTTTACGAAAACAGCAGAATCAGGAAGGTCATTCTCACCTTCCCTTCACCCCTTTCATCCTGAAGCAAGCCATAAATCATAGAAAGAATTCTCTGAACTTCTCCCCTGAAACAGGCCACAAAACCTAGCTGACCGTCCCCTGAAGTAGACCCTTATTCCAGAGTTACCTGAAGGAAAGGAATATTCTTAATTTTGAAGGCCCAGGGATGCAGAGAGGAATCTGAACCTCTCTGCAAGTTCTCTTGCCTTGCCGAGTTCCCCCCGGTTTATTACAATTAGATCATACCCCCTTTGTGCAATCATACTTCAGCATGACCGTCCACTCTTCATCAACCTAAGCATAAAAATACACACGTTTCCCTATTTCTTTGGATCTTCATTTCCGAAGGCTCTCATGTCATGTAAACATATTCAATAAGTGTGTATGCTTTTCTCTTGTTAATCTGTCTTTTATCATTTAGTGCCTCAGCCATGAACATAGCAAAGGATGAGGAAAGAAATCTTCTCCCCTACACTAGCAAGTACATCCCCTTTGTCCACTCTCATTTACGTGAAGTAGGGTGTCATAGGTACAGAGCTAGTGGGCTGTTTTTACCACTAGGCAATATAGCTGCATTCACCATTTACACTCCAATCTTGCCAGATGGGGTGAAGACAGCACTTGCCCCACCAGGCCCTTAGGAATTCTGACATAAACTTTTATTAATCGTAGTTACAGTTTCTTGGTTAGGAATCATACTGCTTCTGCATTTGTAGTTGGAGCTCTGGTCCTACGACCACTGATTCAGGTAGGAAAAAGAAATTTGTGATGATATGGGGAAGAAAGAAAAAAGCATAATTCTTTTTTGTTTGTTTTGCTGGCTGGCTGGTTCAGGGATCTAAAAAAGTATATTTCTTATACCAGTGCCCTTTTCAAAAAACTTGGGAAGACCTGCATAGTCGTACCAGCATTCTCTCTCACTCCTTTTTTCCCAGATTCACCAGAAAAACAGAGGAATCTATCTAGGGAGACACTCCCTTGGTCCCCTCAGGTTGAGCATGAGCACATGAGCACATGAGCACATGAGCACATGAGCACATGAGCACATGAGCACATGAGCACATGAGCACATGAGCACATGAGCACATGAGCACATGAGCACATGAGCACATGAGCACATGAGCACATGAGCACATGAGCACATGAGCACATGAGCACATGAGCACATGAGCACATGAGCACATGAGCACATGAGCACATGAGCACATGAGCACATGAGCACATGAGCACATGAGCACATGAGCACATGAGCACATGAGCACATGAGCACATGAGCACATGAGCACATGAGCACATGAGCACATGAGCACATGAGCACATGAGCACATGAGCACATGAGCACATGAGCACATGAGCACATCCTTGTGAAGGCCTGTAAGCCAGGCATGAAGGCAGACTATATCCTTCCCCTCCCATTTAGGCAACCAATGTTTTAGTTGCCTATTCCAATTCTCTATCAAACTATTATGCTGAAGAGGATATCTCTCTGCCCATTACCAGACATTGTGGGTAAAGTGTATTCCTTGGTTTGAAAAAATGTGACTCTGCAGTCCAATTTGGCACAATATCTTCTGTCTGGTTCTTTTATAGTACTCTGAGCATTTGCATCTACTACCGGGTAAGCAAAGCCCAGTTCAGAGTCAGTGTTTTTATTCCTATCGTGATGCACTGGTATCCCACTGGGGTTACCAGCATCAGTCTCACTAGCCAGCTATTTCAGGGCCTTTCCCGCAGGTAATCTGCCACATAGCCACCCACAGTCTTTTTTATTGGCAAACAGAACAGCTCTTATTGGCATTTTGTGCCTCACAGGATGCAAGAAAACTATGTCTAACTTCTGCCTGTCTCTACCCTCATACCACTCATTTCATGGACCCAGGGGGGCTCCTTAAGCAAGCACACTGGGTATCTACCTGTGCCTTCCAATAACCCTCTGAACCTGGAAGGGGGTTCTTCCAATGGACATACACATGCGCTACTGAAATGTACCCTCAAATTCCCATAGTGATTCCCACAT
This sequence comes from Galeopterus variegatus, assembly GCF_000696425.1. Taxonomy (NCBI): domain Eukaryota; kingdom Metazoa; phylum Chordata; class Mammalia; order Dermoptera; family Cynocephalidae; genus Galeopterus; species Galeopterus variegatus. The sequence continues at coordinate 427,562 of NW_007726554.1, forward strand.
GGCCATGCCCCACATGGGCATCCCTTTCGTAGGCCAGTTTTCCCTTGCACTTCTGCCTGACCATATGGCCAGGCTATTGGCCACCACCCATAAGTCAGTAAAAACCCAAACATATGGGTTTGTTTTTTTTTTTTTATCATGGTTCAATTTTTCAATTACTGTTAGGAAAAGAACATGCAATTCAATCCCCTGAGCTGATTTGTTTTCACTTCCTTCTATCAGAGTGGTGGCTTTTTAAACAGAATATTTTTTGTTCACCTTAGAACTGCCATCCATAAAGCTATTTGGCTGGTTAATAGAGAGCTGTTTATGGGTCATTGTCCAACTATAAAATCTGGCAGTCCTTCACAAAGTTCCAGGTCAATCCTAGGGGAAAGGAGGCTCCCCACTCATGAGTATCTCCTCCCTGCATTTCCCCAGTAACATGATCCTGAATAAACCATTTCTATTTCTTCATGAATCTCTTTGGGGTATTGCCCTCTCCATTAAATTGGTTCTCTTACAGCACCCAAAACACCTTGGTTATTACAGGCTTCAGGATTATTTTATGTCCTTCAGTCATAGGGGGATATATTAGTCCATTTTTGTGTTACTACAACAGAATACTAAAACTGGGTAATTTATAAAGTACAGAGGTTTTTTGGGCTTATGATTCTGGGACAGCTGCATCTGGTGTGGGCCTCAGGCTGCTTCTCCTTCTGGTGGAAACCGGTAGCCTGCCAGCAGGTACAAGCAGATCACATGGCGAGGGAGAGAGGGAGAGGGAGAGGGAGAGGGAGAGGGGGAGAGAGAGAGAGAGAGAGAGAGAGAAGGTGCCAGGGTCTTTTAAACAACCAGCTCTTGCAGGAACTAATAGAGTGAGGACTCACTTACTGCCTGCCCCCCAGGAAGAGCATTAATAGATTCATGAGGGATCTGCCCCCATGACTCTAACAGCACCCAACACTGCCACATTGGGGATCAGATTTCCACCTGAGTTCTGGGAGGACAATACATCCAGACTCCATCAGGGGAGCTTCAATTAATGTCTGGTAGCAAGCTAGTAACAGTCCCTCAAAAGGAAGTTCTCTAGTCCAAAATCCCAGTAGTCATTGGTGGGAGGTGCCCACAGGCTTTTGTCACAAGCTGCAGTCTAGGCTTCACATATGGCTATTTATGGAGCGTCAGGGAAGAAATATTTTTCCTCATCCCCTGTGAGTTCTTTGCGTGAACCCCTGTAACAAGACAGATTAATACAATGTCAAAGAAAAAAAATTAACAAATTGAGTTTAAAGCTCTAATTGGCTTTTATTAGCAATTCATGAATCAGGCAGCATCCCATCTACAGAATAGAAAGGCACTCCTAGAAATGAGCTCAGCAGAGGGGGTGGGCTTTACAGGCAGAAAAGGCTGAGGAAGTCAGAACCAAGAAGAAGTGGACTGATGTTTCAAAGAGAGGACGTCCTTATCATGCTGGCTCAGGTTGATTGGGCTTTATGACTGGTTGCTGCAAATCAGCCATTTTTTGGAAAAATTGGCCTGTTCTTAAGTTCAGTTTGATTACATGGCACCTAGCATAAGTGACTCCATTCTGGTTTGGTCTGGTCTGTCAGGCCGAGTGCAGGAGCTCAGCTCAAAACACTGTCCTCCTATAAATTTTATCTAACAAACAGAAAAACAACAAGTTTATTAACACATGCAGTGCACATTAGGCAGGAGAAACCTCAATGAAAAGTAACTCAAAGCAGTGGCTTATAACACAGCATCTTCAGGAGAGTATGATAAATTTGCAGAAAAATGCCAGAACAAAGGATAGTGGTTTTAGGCTTCCAAGGGTGGGAAACTGTGAGAAAGTTGACATATCAGGGGAAATTAATGAAGTAAGGTTTGTTTGCAGATTCCTCTGGTGCCGTCTCTGGGCTGAGAAGAGTCTAGAGTTATCTTCAGTAAAGGAGAATGTATATCCCACCTTTAGGCACAAAAAGGAGAAGATAGAGCTTTCTCTCCATTTGCTGCTGCTTATTTGCCTTCAGCTTAAAAATATTTTTTTGTCAAAGAAGCATATTTTGGAGTGTCATATTCTTGTTTCCTTCACAGAGTTTGTCAGTATCAATACTCCAGCTTCTATTCTATGCTATGAGGGCTCAGACAATCTTATTCCTTCCCATTTCTGAATTTTCATCCAAACTTTCACCTTAAGCCCATCAGGTCTTACATTCCTAACTGTAGCTTCCATTAGGACTTCATCAACAGGTTTTGGGGTTTGTGGGGGGTTTGCAGGGGGAAACTGGTTGGTATGGGGATCTGAACCCATGACCTTGGTGTTACCAGCACCGCACTCTCCCAAGTGAGCTAACGAGCCAGCCCAACAGGTTTTGATTTTACAGTACTAGGTAGTGTCAAAGAAGGAAATTTCAGCAAATTGAGTTTTAAAGACCTAATTGGCTTTTATTCATGAATTGGGCAGCATGTGTCTACAATATAGAATGAGCTCTGCCTGGCTTGGCAGAATAGTTGGTTTTCGTAAGGTAGCTTGAGCAGGGACAAGGAAACAACATAGTGCAAAAAGTGGATGAATTAACTTCGTGTTACTTCAGGTTACTTTTCTTGTGTAGGTTAAAGCAGAGGGGACTTCCTATGGCAGCTCAGATTGACTGGGCCTGTTTGGAATTTGTTGCTGTGAATTTCCCGTTTTTTGGAAAAACTGTACTCTTTCTAAGTTCTGTTTGATTACGTGGCACCTAGCACAAGTGACTCCATTGTGGTTTGGTCTGGTCTGTTGCTACCTAGTGTAGGAAGGAACTCAGTGCAAAACAATGGCCTCCCATAAATTTTATTCAGCAGTAGGAGATGTGTTACCTAGTTAGACATAATATCCATTCCCATAAAACATTCAGGTGACAGAGACACAATCTCTTCACATAAAGCCTCTTTAAACAGTACAGTTTTCATACAAACTTTCACCTTACTCTTATTGATCCTTACCTTTATTCTCTCAACCTAATTGTAGCCCATGTTAGGGCTTCACCAATGAGTTTTAGTACAAAAGTACATGAGGTCCTGTGTCAAGGAGTCCCAGACTAATCCATCCCCTGACTCTACCCACTACAGAGCATTAGGCTTTGGGTCCTCAGCAGGGGTCAAGCCAAGGGACCTGGGCCCTTTTGTCAATCTTTATTTATTTTTTACCCTGTGTGAGACTGTGAGCATAACTTACTCCATCTTGAAGCCCTTATCACTTGCTATGTCCTTTGTGTGAACCTGCCCACAGAAGTTATACAGTAACTAGGGGCAAGGTAGTTAGAACAATAGGTAGAAAGCGTGTGCTTACTATAAAGAAAGGACCTAATTATCAAGTACTGATATACTAACAGCCAACCCAGCTACCTGCATCACGAGACCACCGAAAATAACAATCATGACCATAAGTAGTGTTGTTAGCTTGTTCCTTAGTTAGTAATTGCTTCTTGGTTTTTTCCACTGCTTTGTGTGAACTTCCTTATAAACTTGGGCTCAACCAGGGGGTGGCACGGAGAAACTTTGCCTATGCTTGTGGGTTGCCACCCACCAGATCCAGTACCCTGTAAGTAAATGACACTTTATTTTTAATTAATTAATTTTTTATCATTATTATTTTACATTCTAAGATGTTGCAGAGCAGTTTGGATGGAGGGAGAGAGGAGAAGGGGGAGGGGGATAGGGTGGGAGGATGAGAAAGAGGGAAGGCAGAATGGTCAAGGCCCATGGCACCCCCCTTATTCCAGCAGAGGAGCCTAGGGGACTTCCAGCAGTGGCTTGGTCATGGCTGGGTTGGATGTGGGCCCTCAGCCTGCTACCAACCTGGCTTTTTGTTTTTTCTTTCAGTTCTGTGTTGGATTATTCACTGTTCCCACTATTTAAACTCTGCACTGGAACTAATTTGTTGTCCTTTGCTTACTTCTAAAATGGGGGGACTTCCTGTGGGGACCAGCACTTGACCCCTGTAGTTGAGCAAAATTTCTGCTTTGCTGCTGATTCTCTGGGGAAGGCTTTTTGTGCAGCTCAGGTTTTAATTGTTAACCTTGTAAGCACTTCTGGGTCTTGTGAGGTCTGGTACAACTGGGTTGCATGGAAACTCTGGTCCGGGAGTAAGTTTTTCAGCAAGCTGCACCTCCTGCAGTTCTATATTCCTGACCAGTCTCCACTGATTGGACCTGTGCTGACTGGAGGGGAAGATCAGCTGTCTATGCTGTGCTCCCAATGATCCCCCAGTGGGCCTGACCCCCCCCCATCTGCACTCCGAACACTTCCCATGGGGTGGGCCATGTGCTGGTCCTTTGCAATGAATCACTGGTCTCTGAGTGGCTCCTTTTTTTAGTTGTCTCTTGTCCCTCACCCCAATGTGTGTCCACGGGAACCCTGTTAGTGGTCTAGCTGGCCTGGGGGCCACCGAGGCCCTCTTCTCCTCTGCAGCCTCCAAGCAACTTCATAGGAAAGGCACAGCTATGGCTTTTGCCAGCTCTTGCTCTGTGTGCTCACCAGGGCCAGCCTTGAAGTGACTGGGGCTCGAAACAGTAGGAATGGTCTTTTCTTTCTCTCATCGTGGCTTCTCCTGCCTTCATGAACTCTGTAGGTCTTTCTCCTCCCCTGAGCTCTAGTGGCCCCAGCTTGGCAGTCATTGCTTTTTCATAGCTGTAAATTGGTTGATTGTGGGAGAGGGTGATGCTAGGTACCATCTGTTCTGCCGTCTTGATTGGAAGTCAGTAAATAACCTTTTAAATTAAAATTATTTTCCTTACTGCATGGAAGTGCCTGCTTTGTTTTTCAGTCTCAGGATACACTCTCAGTTTGGTAGGCATTTTGTCTTTGCTTCTCTTTAGCCACAGCACCTTGGAATGTTTCCCTGGCAGATAATCTTTATTTTTTTCTTTTTTGGGTGGTGGCGGGGGTGGGGTGGGGGGTGGCTGGTATAGAGATCTGAATCCTTGACCTTGGTATTATCAGCACCACCTTCTAACCAAGTGAGCTAACAGCCAGTGCAATCTTTATTTTGATTAATCTGCCCCAGGTGATTCCAGGTCAATTTTCTCATTGTAATCTTTGCCTTCTGGCTTTTAAAATTATTCCAGGGCTGGCCATTTAGCTCAGTTGGAGTTCCTTGATTCTCCCTTCTGCCTCTCCCCATTTTCTTATTAATTAATTGACTGCTTTTGTTAGCCTCTGTAAGACCCATGAGAGGAAACTTAGACAGCAAATTTGATAAAACTTCTTGGACTATTGCTCAATTTTGCTCACATATTGATATTGTTCCCATTGTTTTGGGATGTTAATGGAGATTTCATTACTTAGGCATGAATAATTAGATCATTGGCCACTGGTGTTTGAACTCAATGTCCAGCACCTCTACCCTCCGCAGAGGTCAGGGGTAGGGCTACAAGTCAGCCGTAGGGCTGAAAGTTCCAATCCTTATTTTTGAGGGATGCGGGGGCAGCTGGCCGGTATAGGGATCTGAACCCTTGACATTGGTGTTATACCACCACCCTCTAACCAACTGAGCTAACTGGCCAGCGCCCCACCCCCCTTTTCTTTTTTAATGGAATTGTGATGGTTCTATTTATTTACTTATTTTTCTTTTTTTTGGTGTTTGTTTTTTTTTTAAAGATGATCAGTAAGGGGATCTCAACCCTTCGCTTGGAGTTGTCAGCATCACGCTCAGCCAGTGAGCTAACCAGCCATCCGTAGATAGGATCCGAACCTGTAACCTTGGTGTTATCAGCACCGCACTCTCCCGAGTGAGCCACGGGCCGGCCCTTACTTAATTTTCTTTTTAATGACCAAGCAAAAAAAAAAAAATCTATAACTGAAACTTCTGGAAGAACCACTTGTTCTTGCCCATCTTGTGCCTCTCTTCACACTTGACCTTGGCCTCCCATCAGGCCTTGCATTTAAGAGCAGAGTCTCTGAAACATCCTTGTTGATGATGGCTTTGTTGCTTATAACAAAAAACCTAGAACTGGGTAATGTACATAGAAAACAAAATTTACTGTTACAGTTTCAGAGGCTCGGATGTCCAAAAGCCAGGAAACACATCTGGTGAGGTGACTGTACAGTAATGCAGGGTGTCACATGGCAAGAATGGCAGAGCTGAGAGAGATCTAACCTCCTTATTCGCTCTCATTTTACAGCCACCAGAACCACCCCCATTATTCCAAGAATGGATCAATCCATTCATGAGGGTACAGTCCTCACAATCTAATCACCTCTTCAAGGCCCCACCTTTTAATCACCATAATAAGATTTCCTGCCCTCAATTGCTACAGTGGGCATTAAGCTTCAATGAGTTTGGGGGGACATTTAATCCACTGTAAATAGAAATGAAGATTTTTTTTTTAAAGATGACCGGTAAGGGGATCTTAACCCTTGACTTGGTGTTGTCAGCACCACGCTCACCCAATGAGCTAACCAGCCATCCCTATATGGGATCCGAACCTGCGGCCTTGGTGTTATCAGCACTGCACTCTCCCGAGTGAGCCACAGGCCGGCACAGAAATGAGGATATTATTACCTACCTCCTGAAGGTTTTCACAGTAAGAAAATATATTACTAAAGCCCTAAACAAAATGACCAACAATTGTATGTACTCAATAATTCTTAGCAGTTAATATTAATGGTAATTATTTTCCTTTAAAGATTATTGGACTTGAATTCAGAATGCCTGGATTTAAATATTTCACCTTTCATTTGACAAATATGTCATCAAGTCAGTCTGTTTTATAAGCTTCAGTTTTTTTTTTGTTTTTGTTTTTTTTTTTGTCTTTTTTCGTGTCCGGCAATGGATCGCAACCCTCAGTGTCGCCCCCGTACCAGACCGGGACCGGCAATGGGATCGCAACCCTCGGTGTTGCTCCCGCCCCTCGCTCAGCCAGTGAGCGGGAACCGGTCTCTATGTGGGATCCGAACCCTCAGCGGGAGCGCCGCCACACTCCCAAGCGGCGCACTGTAGCAGTGCGCCACCGGGCCGGCCCAGCTTCAGTTTTTTTAGCTGTGATAAAATGTAATACCATTTCCCTCAAGGATTATTGACAGGATTAAATGAGATATGATATGTGAAATCACCTAGCTCATTAAGTATTCAATAAATGTTATTTGAATCTAAATCTGAATTTTATATGGAAAATTTTTAAGCAGTGTCCCATAATTATTACATTTAAAATTTTACCATATCCCTGTTGAGTCACCCTATAACTTTCATAGAAATGAACTCAAACACTTCAATAGATTTTTGCTAACTCATTTTATAGTACCAAATTTTTCCCAGAATTTGGGTTCAAATAGTTAGAATTTTAGGCTTCTTCTTACCATCAACTTATACATTTTTGCATGTCTAGAGTAATTATAAAATAACTGAGATGTATTTCCAAGTGCAATTACTCGAGTATGCTGATTTACTATAAAAGTCATTTTCACTTTTGTGAGAAAATATGGCCCAATAGTCTGAATATGGGACTGGAAATCTACCAAAAAATTGAATTTAATTTAAAATAAATTTTTAGGGCCGGCCCGTGGCTCACTCGGGAGAGCGTGGTGCTGATAACACCAAGGCTCCGGGTTCAGATCCCACAGAGGGATGGCCGGTTCGCTCACTGGCTGAGCGTGGTGCTGACAACACAAGTCAAGGGTTAAGATCCCCTTACCGGTCATCTTTTTAAAAAAATAAAATAAAATAAAATAAAATAAAAATAAAAATAAAATAAAATAAAATAAATTTTTATTCCAAATCTTCAGCTTTTTAGCCATTTTGCCTTTTTGGACCTCAGTAGCAAGACAGGATCAATAACAGCTATTCTTCAGAATTATTATGCAGATTACTAGCTAGTGTCAGAAAACTGTTATGGGAAAGGAAAATGCAAGATAAAAATATACAAATAAAAAATATTATGATTTTTTCCTGTAGCAATTTTTTTAATAATCTTGGGCACCTTTATTTATTTATTTTAATTTATTTTTTTTTTTTCTTAGTGGCTTGCTGGTACTCCAATCCTCTAATCAATGCTTGGTCTTTCTGGAGACCAGCCCCTATTCCAAAGCCTTCTAGTCTCCCCTCCTCTGAGAGTCATTCAAAAGACACTCATCACTCAGGATATTCCAAGGATTTTGGAAGCTCAGTGACAGAAATTTGGACAAAGACTATATATATATATATATATATATATATATATATATATATACACATATATATATATATATACACACATATATA
>NW_007726554.1:436579-447364 GCF_000696425.1 Galeopterus variegatus
TTTAAGTCACGAGGCTTCTCATAAAGGGAAGCAGGAAGGGGTTTGGTGCTGGAGTGGAAGACAAGGCCAGTGGCTATTTTGTGCTTATTGCATGCACAATGGCACCAGTCAAGTCCAAAATCCATCATTCCTGCCTTTTAAGTATAAGGAGAAAGGAAAGGGGGCAAAGGTCTCATTCTTCTGAAGCTACTTCCTGCTGGAGATGGGCAAAGATATGGAAAAAATAAAAGATTTATGTTGGCAGGTAAAACAATTAGGTGGGGGGTATTGGTTTCATGTGGGGATGCTGTATTACTCCGGGGAAAGGTCGCTGATTCTGAGGGGCTGATAGCCTCATCCCGTGAAGAATTCAGTGACCTTTTGGTTGGAGAAGGCTCGCATACATTCCTATAAGAAACTCAGAGAAATGGGCCAGCCCGGTGGCGCACTGGATAGGTGCGCAGCTTGGGAAGCGTGGCGGCGCTCCCGAGATGGGCGAAGATATGGAAAAAATAAAAGATTTATGTTGGCAGGTAAAACAATTAGGTGGGGGGTATTGGTTTCATGTGGGGATGCTGTATTACTCTGGGGAAAGGTCGCTGATTCTGAGGGGCTGATAGCCTCATCCCGTGAAGAATTCAGTGACCTTTTGGTTGGAGAAGGCTCGCATACATTCCTATAAGAAACTGAGAGAAATGGGCCAGCCCGGTGGCGCACTGGATAGGTGCGCAGCTTGGGAAGCGTGGCGGCGCTCCTGCCCGAGGGTTCGGATCCCACATGCAGACCGGTTTCGGCTCACTGGCTGAGCGAGGCGCGGGGGCAACACCGAGGGTTGCGATCCCGTTGCCGGTCCCCGGTCCGGTACGGGGGCAACACTGTGGGTTGCGATCCGTTGCCGGACACGGAAAAAGACAAAAAAAAAAAAAAGAAACTCAGAGAAATGCCAAAAGAGACAGGTACCAAAAAGTAAGGATCAGCACAGTTAGGGTTCGGTGACTGGGGTCACTCCCCAGATGTGTTTGTGTTTTGTAACCCTTTGCATCAGCAATCAATGCTTGCTTTTTAATGTATTAAATTGTTTTGGATCACCCCAGACTCATTTACATAGTAACAGCATTCCTCCCCCAAGAAGAAGCAGGTGCCTTCCTTCTCGGCTGTAAGTCAGTCAAGCGCCCGTCGGTTCTTTAAAGCAACTGTCATGAGTGAGGTGACCTGACACTGGAGGGAGGAGATGCTATCTATACTTAGTTCTTCTGAGAGTTTTTGATAGAATTGGGAGGCAGTAGCAAGGCCTGCTATGCAGTCCCAGTCGCAGAAAGGATCCCTGCCCCAATTAAAAAGGTACAATTAGTGCCCTACGGGAGCAGGGGCACTTCCTGAGAGGGAAGGGCTGAAGTTAGTCCCAGTCCCATCTCTGTCCCTCCATCTGTCTGGACGGTGTCAAGGTTGAGCCAAACGAATATGCAAGAAATCGCGTTAGGGGGCAGGCAACAGGATAACATAGATTTACAAGGGAAATATATTCCATTTTTAGGGCATGGGTGAGGAGGGGGTAAGTGAGTGGTAGCAATTGGGGTTAGTGAGGCAGAGTGTGGACAGGCCCCGCACGATGCTGACAGTCCCCACTGAGGTGAGATTAGAGGAAAGTGAAGAGATGTTTGTGGAAACATTGCGGGCTGCATCGACAGGGAGGGGGGTGACCACAAAAAGTTTCTCATGAAGTGGGAGACAAATGAGTCACTCGGGGACCAGTCTGATTCATTGGGGACTGCATCGTCCCAGTGGACCTAGAACCTCCATGTTCCAGGGAAGGGGGAGCACTGAGATAGGAGGAAAAACACAGGAAGGATGTGAAGGTTTAGGGAACCAAAAGAATTTAAAGGGCCCATTGCCACAGTGAAATTGCTAAAAGCATCCTACTGATAGGAGGTAAAGGAGTGCCTGAGAAATCTTCCCATAATGTTACACTGCTCTGGAGCAGCTGCTGCCAATCCTGTAGCAAGTACTAGAACAGATAGTATAATAAAGGTTAGGGATACAGGGTGGCATATACTTCTCATGTCCCACAATGGCAAACCCATGATAGTAGGTCAGGACCAGTCTTGGAGTAGCTCCTGTGTGAAGGACAGAAAGTGGGCCTGCAAGAGTGAGAGGATAATCGCCAGGGGAAAGATCATCCTTCCTCTGGGACTGGGGGAAGATCAAAGGTCCGGAGATTTTTAGTTTTGTGGGTCCTAAAATGGATGAAGTGTGAGGAGTTGTTGGGTTGGGGTTGAGCAGGGGGACCCCTCTGACTTGGTGTTAACAGATTCTTTGGGTCAAGTCTCAGGTACTAGTTTTACCAAGGATAAGTGATACAAAGAGGCCTTTCCTAGTACTCTTACTGCAGTGGGGGTGTTGAGAAGTGCTGTATAAGGCCCTTCCCAACCTGGTGAGAGAGGCTTTCAGATTCAGATATACTTGCTGTTCTGGGCTCAGTTTATAAAGTCTGAGGGGGGGGTGGGGAAAGGATGAGGTAATAGAAGGTTGGCCTGTTCCCTAATAAGATCCCTAATGAGCAAAAGAGTAAGGAGAAACTTGCCTAAAGGTGATGAGCTGGAAGAGAGAGATGTGAGGGTGAAGGGTTTGCCATACATAAGTTCAAAGGGGCTGAGGCCTGTGGGCTTGCAAAGGGTAGCTCATAGGTGAGTGAGTGACTGGTAGGTAGGCCAAAATGAGGGATGAGGTGTGAGCATGAACCAATGCTGTAGCATCCTCTAAAATGCAGGGAAAAGCCTGAACCCAACCTGAAAAGGTATCTACTAGAGGTAGAAGATAGTGTGTCCTTTTGTAGGGATGCATGTGAGTAAAGTTAATTTGCGAATCCTGGCCAGTAGTGTATCCTCTGGCATGGCAAGTGGGAAAGGACCAAACTTGGAGGCCACCTTGATTGGAGCAAGAAGTACACAAAGGACAGTTTTGAGTGACTTGTTCTAGTAACTTGGCCATGTGGGGAGAGTAATATAAGGGCTGAAGAAGGTGTAGTAGGGGTTCATAGCCTATATGAACCAAATTATGGAAATCTAAAAGGATTTGCTCAGCTTGTGTAGTAGGGAGGACATAGCAACCAGAGAGAGTATACCAGTTGTCCTTTCTCTGTGCCCCGAACTGTTGGAGGTGTTGTATTTCTTGAGATGTGTATTGCGGTAAGGGCATAGGGACCATGAGAAGGACCTGAGCAGGAGAGGAAGAGTGGGGTCCTGGTGATTGAGCAGCCTGTTTTGCAGTTAGATCCACCATTTTGTTTCCCGGGGCTATGGGGTCATTGGAGGTTTGGTGTCCTCTGCAGTGTATAACCCCAACCTACTTTGGGAGTTGTGCAGCCTCAATAGCTTGTGTTAGATTTACTATGACATAAACCACCTGCGGGGGCAGGGTGGAGGTGGCACTCCCATCTATGAACCGTGTAATGGGATGCACAGAGATGTGTGGAAAGGAATTGAGAAAGAAGTCTAAAGCCTCCATGCAATTGTGTTCTAAGGGTCATGAGTGTTTTGGGATGAGAGTGGTTGGATTTTAAGGGAGGGCAAAGTTTAAAGGAGAACTGGGAATTTTCAATGAAAGTAAGGCGAATAAGTTGTAGGTGGGAAATAGAGAGAATTTACTTGGCCTTATGGCTGAGAAGGTCCAAAAGTTAGTTTAGAGCTTTCTTGTGTTAAAAGGGCGGCTGCTGCCAAGGCCCATAAACAGGGGCCCATTCTCAAGCTGTGGTGTCTAGTTGTTTAGAGAGGTATGCAACTGGGGAGAAAATATCTCCTACCTCTTTTCCCAAAACCCTGACTGCCAGTCCTTGGGTTTTGGTGATGTATAGGATAAACAGATAGTATAGTTGTAGGAGGGATAGAGCTGGGGCTGTGAGGAGAGCTGGAAGGGAGAATGAATGGGCTTTGTGGGATCTAAAGGAATGGCAGGATCTCCTTTGGATGCCTCATAAAGTGGTTTTGCTAGCACACCAAAGTTGGGGATCTACACATGGAGATATCCTGCAAGCCCCAGGGAAGAGAGAATTTCACTCTTTGTGGTAGGAGTAGGGAGTTCAGAAACTAGACTTTTGCAATCCACCATTATTTCTCTGGTGTTTGGGGTGAGGTGGACTCCCAAATAGGTGACCGAAGGAGAAGAAATTTGGGCCTCACTGGGGGACACTCAACATCCCCTGGAGGCCAGGAAATTAAGGAGAGCAACAGTGTGGGCCTGTGAATCCTTATAGGGAGGGGCTACAAAGGAGGAGGCCATCCACATATTGTATTAACTTGCTAGAGGTTGCGGGAAGTTCAGATAAGTCTTGAGCTAAGGCCTGGCCAGAAAGTGGGGGCTATCCCGAAACCCCTGAGGCAGTACTGTCTCAGTAAGTTGTTGGGAATGATGCATGTCATGATCAGTCCTGTACTAAATGGTATGAGACGTTAGGCTTTATAACTGGAAGGAGAGGTGTATTAAAAGGTGAGTGGGCAGGCCATAAGAGATGAGAAGAAAGGAGTTTGTGTATGACAGGTTTTAAGTCTATTAGGTGTTTGTTAGCGATGAGGTATTGTGGGACATCAGGGAACAAAGAGGGGTTCTGCAACTTAACAAGGATGGGGAATGGTGTGTAGCAATGGAGGGAGAAGAAGTGTCCCATACTAGGGATTAACCTTGTCCCAGGGGGAGGAGAAGGTGGAAGCCCCAGGGGCCAGGTCTGGGTCCAGCCTGTAATGGGAGTATTGTAGCTGGAGTTAAAGTGTTTAGGGTAAGGGTAGCTTTGAATTTGAAAAGGATGTCCCGTCCCAGTAAGGGGGTTGGGCATTGAGGCATTATTAAGAATTTGTGTGTGAACTGGGTGTGATGTGGGGTGCAGGAAAGGGTTTGAGTAATCTGTGGATGGCATTCTGATCCCGTGACCCCTACTATTGTGATAGAGGATGTAGTTGTTGGTCCTGCATACTTAGGAAGGGTAAAGTAAATGGCCCCTATATCAATGTCAAAAGAGATTGGCTTACCTGCTATGAGGCGAGTTACCCTGGGCTCACACGTGGTGATCTCCATGGGGGACCTTGAGCCCTGGGCATCATCAGTCCTCCTCCTGGGCAAAGCCGAGAAGCTCTGGTAGGGGTGGCCATGAAGCCAAAGGCTGTGGGATGGGGACTGGACCACCGCCTCTCTAGCAAGTGGAACAGTCAATCCCCCAAGTGACCTGCCTGTTTGCAGTGAGGACAGGACCCAGAAGAAGGCCTAGGCTTAGAACAGGCCCATGCCCAGTGGCCCGGTTGACTACATTTGAAGCAGTTCTCAGGTGGCTTGTCTCTCGAGGCAGCCAGCTTTGGAGTATGTGAGCCACAGATGGCATTAGCCAGGAGCTGGTATTTGGCCTGATCTCTTTAATAGTTTTTTCGAATATCAGGGACTGATTGGGTAATGAAATGAGAGTGTAAGAGGGCCATGCCTGCAAGGGAGCTTGGGTCTATATGTGTGTATTTATGTAAAAGCCTCAGAGAGGCAGGTTAGGAACTCACTGGGATTTTCAGTGGATCTCTGTGTGATCTCTCTAAGCTTGTCATTATTGACTGACTTGTGAGTAGCCTTTTGGAGGCCATAAATCAAGTGTGTGATCGTGTTATCCCAGAGATCTTGATCCCCATGGCTGGCCTGGTAGTCCCAATTTGGGTCCATGCAAGGAACAGCAATGGCTCCTGCCAGAGTCCAGCTCTGCAGGATTCGCTGGACCTGAATAAGTGGTATGGATTCGATGAAAAAAAAAAAGACATGGACCACAGATGTCTAGTGCAAGTGTGGACAACAACCACATGAATCTTACTTTATTTATATTTTTTTACTTAATCCTCTACATAATGATTTATCTTTAAGCAAAACATTTTTATCTCAGTTCTATTGAAAAGGAAAGGTCAAAATGTTCCAAAGCACTCATGCTCTGACAAAAACATTTACTCATGCATCAGTAGTTCACCTGAAAGCCTGTGGCTTGTGGCCAGGAAACTACACAATAGCAACATGCTTGGCTTTAAAACGTCAGACTTTTGGTCCAAATCATAAACCTTAACCTTCTTAGCTTACAATTTAACCCCTTTTTAATCTTACTTATACTTACTACTCTTAATTTTAATAACATTGATTAGTTATGGTTAACAATTTAATATTGCTTATACTCTATATTGCTCGTTTTAATTTATAATCAAAATCACAATGTTTATAACATGAATATTATAAAATTTAACTATAAATCTTTATTAAATTTCTATGTTATTGTTACAAATTTTGTGTTACAAAGTGATTTAAACAAAACCTATTAATATCAAAATTTGTTTGTGTTTCTCTACTACCTAACTTATTTATCTTATAATGAAACCTTTTATTTCCCTGCCAAAAGACTCTAGGAACAGCACAGGGGACAAAGTGAAAAGTTAAATGATCCTACTCAAACTAACAAAAACACACTATATCATTCTTATTATTACTAGGGAAACAACATGTTCTTCGTAAATCAAGTGAAACTGTGGGAATGGGGAAAAACAAAGAAATCTGTAACTCATTATGGTCAAATAGTTGTAAACACCACTGCACTCAGACCCACCGTCTCCCTAGGAGATGTGGATTTATAAAAATTTAACACAATAACTTCATTCCACATGCACAAGAGCATGATCACAACTATAGAGCTAGTTATTCTAAAATTATGGGTCAATGCACACAACACTAACAGGAAAGATCAACAACAAAATTAAATCAAGCCAACCCATACTGGGAACATGCATCAAAAACACCTTTAGTACTGACAATGCCCTTTAAATAAACCTATTAATTTTGATGTATTATTAACATGTTCTTTGAGAAACCCCAGGGCCCTCAGAATTTCCCAAAGCCATACCAAGCCAAAAGGTTAGGCCTTCTAATTCTGGGAAGCCTTGTCAAGTAACCAAAGGTGAACAAACAGGAAATTCCATGGAGCTGTGCCACACACAGGGGACCCCCTTGCAGCCTACTGAACAAGGGGTATCGCTCCTCAGGCTCCCATGCTACTCCCTATAGCAGGATGGCTCACAGCAGGCTCCCACAGGCTGCCTGTTATTTTGAGCATGTACCTCATCTGCCTGTCGGGCCACTATCCAGACCTGTTCCCTGTACATGGATTCAGACAATTCCCTCTGTCCCAGCCACTTCACAGAGGGGGATATAAAGGAGCCAGAGCTGAGGCAGGGTTGTTACCTGATGAAGGGGAAGAAAGAAAGGAGTTGGGTGGTTGAGGACAAGCATCTTGAGACCAGGTGTGGGGAAGAGAGGGAAAAGGTGGAGGGGCTGGTGAAGGATCTGGAGCATAAAGAGGTAATCAAGGTGGCCCATACAGGGAGCAGAGTAGTCTGACAGATCAAAAGATTGATCCGTGTTCAGAAAGGGGAGGTCAAGCATGAGCTAGGAGAATTTGAGACATAGGACAGTTTTGACAAAGAGAGAAGGACATGATCAAAAACAGAGGAAAAGGCTTGAACTTAAAGAATCTCTCCGGCTTGCCCTTTCAATGACAAAAGTTGTCTAGAAGAGTACCTAAATTGAGAGTGCCGTCTTGTGGCCACTGGGATCCATTGTAACAAGGCGTTCGAGTTTTAATGTCTCCCTGGAGACTGAGAAATTGGCCAGGAGATGGCCCAGAGGCATATAGCATGGAGTACAGTAGAAAACAAGACATTCAGGTTTGGATTGTGAGGATCCCATTTAGAGGGTGAGAAAGGAAATGGGCAGTCCTCCTAGAAGAATGGTGCCAACAAACAGCGTCCTCTTTGCTGTCCACCTTCTTTTTGAGCGAGAAAAGCCATGACCCGCTAATGAAGGGTCCTTCAATAGCTGGGGGACACAAGAAAGTTTCCCTCAGCCAGGCGCCTGGGCTTCGAGAACGAGAGAGAGCACGAGTTGGGGTCCAAGACGAGAGAGGATTGACCCACTGACTCACCCTGAATTGAGGCTGATGTTGGATGCATTGGTCTGAAATAGCAAAAGGAGAGAGTCCCGAGCGTACCCGGTTTGGCAGATCTGGAAGGGCAGCCGAGGGCCAACCAACATAAGAGAGAGGGGATTGTCCAACAACAGTAGCCAAAACCCTTCCCAGGTTTTGGCAACATAATGAAAGAAAATGAGCCGAGACACTGGATACTGATCAAGCTTTATTAAAGGAAAAGAATCTGCTGTGCTGTGCCCAAAGTGGGGGGCAGTCCAGGGCTGCCTTCAAAATGGAGGACAGGGGCCGGCCCGTGGCTCACTTGGGAGAGTGCGGTGCTGATAACACCAAGGCTGCGGGTATGGATCCCATATAGAGATGGCCGGTTGGCTCACTGGGTGAGCGTGGTGCTGACAACACCAAGTCAAGGGTTAAGATCCCCTTACCGGTCATCTTTTAAAAAAAATAATAATAATTTTAAAAAATAATTTTAAAAAATTAAAAAAATAAAAAATGGAGGACAGCACCAGACATGAGGGTGAGAGAGCTTATATAGGGCACCAGGGGCTGGCTGATACCATCAAGGAAGGGTGGTATGCTAATGCAGAAACTATGCAACCAGGGTGGAGAACTGTGCCCTTGTGGAAGCAAAAGGGCTTCCGTTTAAGTCACAAGGCTTCTCATAAAGGGAAGCGGGGAGAGGTTTGGTGCTGGAGTGGAAGACAAGGCCAGTGGCTATTTTGTGCTTATCGTGTGCACAATGGTGCTGATCACGTCCAAAATCCAACAGAAAACACTGTCCTTCCCCCCATTGAATCGTCTTGGCACCCTTGTCAAAAATCATTTGACCATATATGCCATGGCTTATTTCATATCTTTGGAATAAAGTTACACTTTATTTTTTAATCCTTTAGATCAGTAGTGCCCATAAAACAGACATTATGTGAAAATCTTTTTATATCAACAGTAATTTTGCTGAAATGAAGGCAAGAAACTTAATTTTAGGGAACAAACACATCATCATTAATTGTATACATGTCTTCAATTTGTTAGCCAAACATGGGTGCCACACGACAAAACCCAGAAATGTGCAACATGAGGTACTTCAAAATATTCATGGAAAAATGAAATTGAAAGATAATAGGTGTTAAAGAACAACAAATTTAGTTAAAAATTTCAATTGGCTTTATCACAATTCTAGAATTGGGCAACACCTTATTTCATAAACTAGAATAAGTGTTCCAATGAGCCAAGCAGAGGAGGCTGGTTTTATAGACAGAAAAAGGCTAAAGAAAGCAGAAACAAGGACAAAAAGTAGATTGGTCATTTCAAAGTTACTATCCTTGTAAGGAGGGGACAGGAAGACAGAACAGTAGAAAAATAACATCCGGTTACTTCAGGCTATCTCTTTTGTGTAAGGATTAAAGCAAAGAGAACTTCATTAACACACGCATTGAAGATTTAAATTAGCCTGTTCAGGAAATTGGCTTTCTCCTGACAGAAGGTCAGATCACAGCCTAAATGACATGGAACTTAGCAGGAGTGACTCCATTTTGATTTCTAGTGTGGGGTTTCGGGACCTAGTACAGGAACTTAGTCCAAAACAGTGGCCCCCTATAATTGTGTTTAACATAGGAAACTTTCCATGAACTTCTTGAAAACCGTCTGGTAATAATTCAGTAGACTGATATTTTGCTGACTTGCATTAAAAACCATTGCTAAAACAGATTAAGAAAGAAAAATCACAGCTTTACATATCTGTGCATGTGTGATTTTTTTTTTTTTTTTTTTTTTTTTTTTTTTTTTTTTGGTGTTTTTTCTTTGAAAAATTAAGGCCCCGGGGAAATTTAAAAATATAATTTTTTTTTTTTTTTGGTGTTTTTTCTTTGAAAAATTAAGGCCCCGGGGAAATTTAAAAATATAATTTTTTTTTTTTTTTGGTGTTTTTTCTTTGAAAAATTAAGGCCCCGGGGAAATTTAAAAATATAATTTTTTTTTTTTTTTGGTGTTTTTTCTTTGAAAAATTAAGGCCCCGGGGAAATTTAAAAATATAATTTTTTTTTTTTTTTGGTGTTTTTTCTTTGAAAAATTAAGGCCCCGGGGAAATTTAAAAATATAATTTTTTTTTTTTTTTGGCATTTGGCCAGTACAAATGAGTGTATAATGTATTTGCCAAGCCCTGGTCTTTACACCCACCTTACCATTTATATCAAATAATCCAGCACAGTGTGATTATGCTTATTAAACTGTCGGAATGTTTAAAAAAAAAAAAAAACAACTATATACTTTAAATTAGCCTGAGTCCTTAATTTTCTAAGAGCAAGCAACCAAAAAAACAAAAAAGAACCATACCAAACACACACACGCGCGCGCATGGGACATACCTAGAGTTCTAGAAAAGACAATCCCCAAAACAGTTATCAGTATTCTAGAAGTTTTGACAGGTGAAGGCTAGTATAACGCTTTTTGGAAATCATAATCGTGGCATATCCACTGTGGTATCACAATGTTGCTAAGCAATTCTTTTATTCTTGCAACTATTATTGTCTTAAATTGACCCTGTCAACAGTATTCGTTTTGATAGTTTTGCACATCTGCCACAAGACGCTCAGCAGCAGCCTGCGACCGATCGCGCTCCGTGGTCCTCCGCAGTGGCTCTCGCACCCAGCAGCTTTAAGGCCGAAGCCGTCCGCAGAAGCGAGGGACAGACCCCAGCGGGTCCATCAGGGAAGAGCAGGGCCGCCTCACCTCAGCCTTCCCGCCTCTGCGTCCCCAACAGAAGGCGCCTGCGTCCCCCGGCCCGCCCCCTCCACGTCGCGCCGCGGCTCATGCGCAGGCGCAGG
>NW_007726554.1:447650-452108 GCF_000696425.1 Galeopterus variegatus
GCCCCGGCCCGCCGCTGCGCCTCGTCAGGTTCCGGCCCCGGGCTTCGTCACCTCGCTCATCGCTGTGGCTGAGGCGGCCGCTCAGCGGTAGAGGATGGAGGGCGAGAGTACGTCGGCGGTACTCTCGGGCTTTGTGCTCGGCGCGCTCTCCTTCCAGCACCTCAACACGGACTCGGACATGGTGAGCCGAGGGGCGGGGCGGGATCCGGCGTCCCTCGGAAGGGCCCCGCGCCCGGCCTCTCCTCGCTGCCGTTGCCCGGATTTCTGCCAGCCGGCTCCTCCGACGCCGTTGCGCCTCCTCTGCCCTCGCGGTTCTGCCTTCTCCGCTCCTGAGCTGTCCTTGAGGTGTCTCCTGCCCACGAAAGTCTTTCCCGGGATGAGCCCTCCGTCTTCCAGCTTCTGTTTATTTCCTTTACCCGGCCCGAGTGTCCCACACGCCCCCAGTCGCCTTTTATCGGTGCCCCCTTTTCTGGTCCAACTTCGGCATGAAAGGATGGAAGCCTCGCTTAGTGTCCTGTCCAATCCCGCTGCGTCTAGGGAGGTCGCCGGCTAACTCCGTTTATCCTGACTATAAGCATCTCTTGCAAAGACGACTGTGGGCTTTTTCACGCAGAGCAGTGCCTGTGCATGTTTTTCGAAATGGTGGGATGGTAAGGGAGTAAAAACATGCTGCATCCAGTGGCTATTCTTTGGCAGATCTTGGTGGGTGAAAAAGCTTCATTTGGTATATAAGATACCTGAGTTTAGTTTGCATTGGTATAAAATTTGTTAAAAATGTAAGGCCTCAGCTAGTCCCTTTTCTGATACTTACAGTTAAAATTCAAACATTAAATATACCCTCATTTAAACGTTTATTCTATTGCCTCGGTTCAGAACCTCTGGATGAAGCTAAGAAGTTAAGTAGTTTTTTTAAATACAGTGCCTATTTTCTAAAACTTTTTTTTTTTTTTTCTAAAAGATGACCGGTAAGGGGATCTTAACCCTTGACTTGGTGTTGTCAGCACCACGCTCAGCCAGTGAGCGAACCGGCCATCCCTATATGGGATCCGAACCCGTGGCCTTGGTGTTATCAGCACCGCACTCTCCCGAGTGAGCCACGGGCCGGCCCCTAAAACTCTTATTTTTATGAAATAAACACTAAAACTTTGAGCGTGGGGAGTGTTATGTAGTGAGTGCTTAGTAACTTGCTGAAAGAAATTACAAGCATCTAAAATACACCTCCCTACTATGCTAATATAGTTTAGAGAATACCATACTGAACAATGCCTAGTAATTGCTGCTAAATGTTTGCCCTTCGTTTTAAAATATAAGGTTTGTCTTATTCAAAATTGCTTTTTAGCACAATCCTAATAAAGGTTGGGATTAGTATATTTTATGTATACAATTTAAAATAACTTTACAAGCTAATACCTGGCAAGGAGCAAATATATGGCAATTTTAACTGTGTGTGTAGCTGCAGAAATTATTTTGGAATGTCTTTAGTGTAAATATAAACAGAACGGGTCCTTAAGTACTCTGGAGCTTAAAGAATTATTCCTTGGAAAGTACCTTAGTATTAGAAAGGTCCCTCTTTCTGAGACCTTTTTCCTAAAGTCCTTAAAAGGGTGGTTTTGGTATAGTTGCCCTTGCATTGTGTCCCCCCCCCCCCTTTCTTTCTCATGGTTTGTCTTTGAGAGTATCAAAATGAAGAAATAGTGTACGTTCTGTATTTTTCTCCCTTGATTCCAGTAAAGACTCACACTGTGGAAATATTCCTGCTCTTTCTCCTTAATGAAAAGGGAGTGGGGGGAACAATATTAACTAATCACAAAGAGGCATTGCCTGTCAAGCACATTGGGTCTTAAATGTACCTAGAGAAATAACTGCATTCTCCAAAATTCAAAGAAATCATCACTGCTGTGGCAAAATACTTGTATTTTTAAAAGAATTGGGCTCACAGCACCCCTATTAAAAAGCAGATTCTGAAATTGAATTCTAAATCTTTAATCTTTCATATTTTGCACAATTTTTAATCTGAAAACACTGATCATTGTGTCATTTACATAGTTTAGAAGCTCCACTGACTCCCAGAAACACGTGCTTTTAAATGTACACTCCGTGGCTAGTCATTCAGAATGTTCCGTTATTGGCTCTATCCTATTTGTCTTTGATTTAGTACTCACAGATAGGAGGAGCCTTCTGTTCCAAGGCAGACTGCTCTACTCTTTCCTCAAAACATTGTGTGTTCATTTGTCTTTAAGTCGTTTATGCTTCCAAATGTGCTAAGTGCTATACTCTGCCTACACAAATGATGCCCAGCCCTTTAAAGTCAGCTGTATTCTCATCTTCACAGGGTCTTCTCCAATTATGTCAGGACATGTTAATCTTTCTCCTTTTTAAAACCACGCTGGTATTTACAATCTCTTCCACTCATTTTTTATTTAACTGTTCATGTTCCCAAGTAAACTGGAAGAACCTCAGATCTTTCATGTATCCTCCAGCTGGTAATGTACATTGTAAAATACTCAGAAAGTATTGGTTAGTTAAGTGACTGAACAGTAATTCTATCAGTGTATTCCATATACTGCTTTTTATTTTTATCCTTTTAGGAAGGTTTTCTCCTTGGGGAAATGAAAGGTGAAGCCAAGAATAGCATTACTGATTCCCAAATGGATGATGTTGAAGTTGTTTATACAATTGGTGAGTCACTTATCTCTGTGTCTCCTATTTTTGATAATTTATGTGGAAAGAGACCAGCATAAATTACTGTTTTTAAATTGTTAAAAAATACATACGCATCTTTAAAAGGATCTAAAAGAATATATCGCACTCATTCCTCAATTAAAATTATGGCCATGTACTGATTTAAAGCAAGAAACAGTGTGAGACGTAGGAAGCAGATAAGATTACTGCAGGGAAACAGCTCCTGGCAGGAAGATGGTCCAGCAAAAGAAAGACCAAGGAAAAAGATAAAATAGTTTCTACAAAAATGTTAAATGGTGCAGAAAAATTGGAAGATGAGAACTGAAAAAACTCACTGATTAGATCATTAGATTACTGAAAACCTTCAGTAATATCTGGAGTGTAATGAGGAAAATACCAGATTGCAAAGGGTTTAAGGAGTGGGTAGTGAAAACAGAGCTGATGGCAGCTGTTCTTTCAGGAAAAAAAAGAGGGGGAGCTTTAAAATATTTAGGGAGTATTCTGATTTACTAACATATAAAGTTTTTTCTTAGCATATGTATATTTTTTAACAAAATAGGTGGTGTACCTTATAAAAATCTGGCATCAAGACATACTTTTATTATGACCATTTTCCCATGTTAAATAATCCTCCACAATATCATTTTTCATAACTGCATTGTATTCCACTTTATGACCTTACTGAGATTTAAGCAGTCCTTTAAATAATTTATAATCAGCTGTTTATAGTTTTTTATTATCATAAATTAACCTACAGTGAAAATCCTTGTACATAAATATTTGGCTTTATCTATTGTAGATTCCTAGATAGAGCATTACTATTTCACGAGTATGAACATTTTTAAGGTTTTTGATCTGCATTAGCAAATTGCTTTCTGGAAAGATTATATCAGTTTATACTCATACTATATGTCATTTTTTGTTTGCCATTTTAAAAGGTTAAGAATAAAAGTATATATAATAGAAAATTTAAAAAATAAACTCTCATAAGTCTCCTCATTGGCAACCACTGTTAGTTTCATGGGGGTTTTTTAATTCATTTACAATACACATAAAATACAAATATAGGGCCGGCCCGTGGCTCACTCGGGAGAGTGCGGTGCTGATAACACCAAGGCCACGGGTTCGAATCCCATATAGGGATGACTAGTTGCTCACTTGGGAGAGCGTGGTGCTGACAACACCAAGTCAAGGGTTAAGATCCCCTTACCAGTCATCTTTAAAAAAAAAAAAAATACAAATATAAATGTACATTTATTTTTTTATTTTTTTTATTTTCTCCTTTTGGGATCCCACATACAGACCGGTTCCCGCTCACTGGCTGAGCGAGGCGCGGGAGCAACACCGAGGGTTGCAATCCCGTTGCCGGTCTCGGTCCGGTATGGGGGCAACACTGAGGGTTGCAATCCGTTGCCGGACACGGAAAAAGACAAAAAAATAAAATAAAATAAAATAAAAAGAAATTAGCAAGCCCCCCAAATTATCTAACATATTTTAAGGGGTTTAATTTAGTTAAGCAGGCATTTATTGAGTAACTACATTGTGCTAGGGGCAGTCCTAAACTTTAAGTTAACTTATTTTAAAATGTTGTATTATGTACTTTTTTTTTTTTTTTTTTTTTTTAAAAGATGACCGGTAAGGGGATTTTACCCCTTGGCTTGGTGTTGTCAGCATCACGCTCAGCCAGTGAGCTAACCGGACATCCCTATATGGGACCCAAACCCGTGGCCTTGGTGTTATCAGCACCACACTCTCCCAAGTGAGCCACGGGCCGGC
>NW_007726554.1:452436-521721 GCF_000696425.1 Galeopterus variegatus
TTTTTTTTTTTTTTTTTTTTTTTTTTTTTTTTTTTTTTTTAAAGATGACCGGTGGGCCGGCCCGGTGGCGCACTGCGGTAGTGCGCGGCTTGGGAAGCACGGAGGCGCTCCCGCCGAGGGGTCGGATCCCACATACAGACCGGTTCCCGCTCACTGGCTGAGCGAGGCGCGGGAGCAACACCGAGGGTTGCAATCCCGTTGCCGGTCCCGGTCCGGTACGGGCGCGACACTGAGGGTTGCGATCCGTTGCCGGACAAGGAAAAAGACAAAAAGGAAAAAAAAAAAAGATGACCGGTAAGGGGATCTCAACCCTTGGCCTGGTGTTGTCAGCACCACGCTCAGCCAGTGAGCAAACCGGCCATCCCTATATAGGATCCGAACCCGGGGCCTTGGTGTTATCAGCACTGCACTCTACCGAGTGAGCCACGGGGCCGGCCCTGTATTATGTACTTTTAACACAGATGGCTAACAGACAAAATCCGAGACTGACAAATTACTACATTGCTTTAGTTAATGAGATATTCATCACTTTTATACTTTCCCTGGTCTGTACACCAGAATATGTTTTACCAATTATCAGTTACAGACTGTTTCTATTTAGTGTTTCTTCAGACAGGGATTTCTCCTATCTGGGCAACAGATACACTTGCAAGAAGAAAAATGTCTAAAGAGAACAATCACTTTTCCTATTTAGCTGTGATACTACTATTGACAGGAGAATAAAACTCACCTCTTAGGAGACATTGGTTTTTTTACTTGTTTGTTTTCTTTAGTCTGTAGTTAACACTGACAAATCCTTTATGAAACAGCTACTTAAAAATAAAAAATAATCCCTTTAACAACCGTTTATCAGTTGGATAAATTTGGAGCATAACCTTTTTAGAACTCAATGAAAATGTAGTAATTTTGAACTTATCTTCTGTGTTGCTGTTATTAAACCATTATTTAGAGCGATTATAGCATTGTGGTTCAAGTTCAGCTCCAGGTTTGAATTTTGGTCCTATCACTAGTTTGGACAAGCCATGTAATCTCTCTTTGCCTGTTAACATTACCTTTGAAAGGGAAAGTAGGTTTGGAAAAAGGGAAGCTAAGGGGTGGAAAAAAAAGAATGATAGCATCTATCTCATAGGTTTGTTGTGAAGATTAAATGAGAATCAATGATAAAGTGCTTCCTGGCATAAAGTAGTGTTCAAATATTGTATGTTATTCAGGTGATTATTAACTTAATTAATGTAATAACTAAAAATTATTTTTTTCCAGACATTCAGAAATACATTCCATGCTATCAGCTTTTTAGGTGAGTAGTAGTACTAGTAGGGGCAAGTAAGTGATCCATGTGAAAAGTATTCTCTGCAAGTGAAATAATGTTTTTGGGGCTTTTTTGGTGGGGTGGCTGGCCAGTTTGGGGATCCAAACCCATGAAGTTGGTCTTGTAAGGCTGCGCTCTAAGCGACTGAGGTAACTGGCCAGTCCCAAGTGAAATCTTAGTCATGAGTTATACATGGTGATACTAAATAAAATGGAAAGAGTTTTTTAAATACTTTTACTTGTACATTGTCAACCCTGTCTAATAGTT
This sequence comes from Galeopterus variegatus, assembly GCF_000696425.1. NCBI lineage: Eukaryota > Metazoa > Chordata > Mammalia > Dermoptera > Cynocephalidae > Galeopterus > Galeopterus variegatus. Next base: position 454,013 of record NW_007726554.1, read on the forward strand.
CTTTTTCTATATTTATATTGCTTACTTTAGCTGGTCTTCATTGCCTCTCCCAGGAACCAGTTTACCTTGAGTTTTGCTTTTCCTTCTTGTACTCGTTCACCTCATTGCATATTACAAACTCAGGGAGTGACATGTTCTCATACATCATCAATAGCAGCACTTTTTTCTACCCTTTTATTCTAGTTTATTTTAGCAACTCTTTCCTCACTTATATTTTTTAGTGTTATCTTTTGCCCATTAACCAGTTATTTTCCTTATCTATAGTTATTTTCCTTATCAATAGTTTCTTATTGCTTTTTTAGGGTAAAAGCTTGTGCTGTTAGTCTTACAGATAGTATTAGTACTGTTAATTCTAATACACTGGGTATTTTTTTTTTCTTTTCACTGAAGTATAGCATACATGTAGAAAAGAACACAAATGAATTTTCACAAAGCAAGTACATGTAATCATGTAACCATAACATGGTGTAGTTTTAATGAAATACCTTTATGATTCATACAAATCATAGCTTTATGATTCTTATAAATCCCATGAGAAAAATCGGCAGTACTATCTTACAGTCATACTGTGTACACATCTCTGAGGTTGTTTAAGAATTACAGTGGAGCATATGGTTAAGGTGAGAAAGGTCTGTGGGATAGGACAAAAAAGGGCTTAGTGTGGTCTTAAATTGTGCCAGCAAAAGGTACAGCTCCTATACTGCCTTATGTTCAATGGACATACAAAAATATTTGTTGAATGACTGAGGCATTCTTAGTGGATACTCATAAAAAGGTCTTCCTTGGGGGACCCTCAGGACCAGTAAAAGATTAAGAGGGACAGTGAAAACTGATCCAGTATCTTTTGGCAACTATGTAATAATCAGACCAACATAACAGTCTTGGAACTGAAAATAATATCTAATCCAGTGATGAGAAACCTGTGCCTGGGCCTTTTAGCTCTTACAAGATTCTAGGGGGTGGGGGGTGGGGGGGAGGATAAGGAGAACCATCTGAAATGACTCATTCAGAAGGTTACTACACACTTCATTTTTATTTAACAGCAAAATAAATAGGCCTAAAAAGTTCATGATTTAATAAAAGCCACAGAAGTAGTTAATGGTAGGGCCAAAAACTAGAAGAATCAGGATTTCTTGAGTTCTGTTCCAACAGCATACTGCGCTGTTTCTCCCGTTAGAAATAACATAGGCGAACATGTATGTTAAAAACAGTCTTCTTCTTTTTTTTTTTTTAAAAAAGATGACCGGTAAGGGGATCTCAACCCTTGGCTTGGTGTTGTCAGCACCACGCTCAGCCAGTGAGCAAACCGGCCATCCCTATATAGGATCCGAACCCGTGGCCTTGGGGTTATCAGCACCGTACTCTACCGAGTGAGCCATGTTTTTAAAAGATGACCGGTAAGGGGATCTCAACCCTTGGCTTGGTGTTGTCAGCACCACGCTCAGCCAGTGAGCAAACCGGCCATCCCTATATAGGATCCGAACCCGTGGCCTTGGGGTTATCAGCACCGTACTCTACCGAGTGAGCCATGGGCCGGCCCTAAAAACAGTCTTCTAATACACACTTCTGGGAGTCCGAGCTAGATAGGCTTTAATATACCCAGTTTTATCTCTAATACAGAGGTTTCCAAAATAGATCCCCATAACCTGTTTTCACATGGCCCTCAATAAAACACTATTTACTGCATTTTTTAAGGGTTGTAAAAAAAAAAAAAAAATGAAAGAGGAGGAAGAATATGTAATGGAGACCAGATATAGCTGGCAAAGCTTAAAGTACTTACTATCTGGCCTTTTATAGAGAAAGTTTGCCAACCCTGCATTGCTTCTCAAACTTTTCCACTGAAATTTGATTACCTCAAGTCTGGGAGAAGTACCTGGGAAACAGCCCATTGAAGCATAAAACTTAGTCAATTTTTTAAAAATTATGCAGCTTAACATAAATTCTGCTGCACAATATATCTATTCCTACAGAAAATGCCACCTCACCCCCCAGTCTTCTCAAAAACTTCACATAAAATCAGGGCTTCCATAGAAGCTGTACACCGTTATCCTATGGTTTCTTATACATACTGGTGTATTGCTTTATGTCCCAGTTTGAGAAGGTCAGAAGTGAACCATGCTAGAGAGGAATACAGGAATAAATTCTTGTATTTAGAGTTTCCATACTGGAACTACAAGTAAGTAGGGAAAATGGAGGGATCTGTTTAATAAGCTTAATATTCTCCCTTTGGTAGGTGGAACTCTATCAATTTTCCCATTAAAATTTTTTAATGGAATTTTTAAAAAATTTATTTATTGAATCAAAATTGATTATACATATTTTGGGGGTTGAACATTGAGATATGTTGATTAAATCAATATTACTAGCATATATATTGTTACAAATCGTAATTATTCTTTATGCCCCTTGTCCAACTTCTCCCCCTTCCCCCTCTAATTGCCCTAGATTTCTTCTCTCCTTCTGAAAGAGTAATGGTTACTCTGTTAACTTGTTGCCTGGATGATCTGTCCAATGCTGAGAGATGTGATCAGGACCCCCAATATTATCATAGAGCAGATGCTTCTTCTGTCACTCTGAAATGGGCTTTGTGGAAAGAGACATCTTTTCTTTGTCTCTGCTGGTGACTCTTCTTGAGTTAATGCACTCCAGTGGTTGGCGGACCGTCTGGGTGGTGGCTGTGGTGTCTAGCCACTTTTGCAGCAGCCATGATTATTGTGATGGCTGTGGTGGGCCGCCCACGTAGAGGTGCTGTTTTTGGCATGCTCCTTGGCACTGGCGGTATGCCTGGTTGTGGGGTGTGTTTGATCCCCTTCTCCTTGCCTCGGGTCCCTGGGCAGGCCCCAACGTGCTGGTGTGGTGTGCCTGGTTGTGGGAGGGGGGGGGGGTCCAGTCCCCTTCTCCATGTTTCAGGTCCCCAGGCTGGCCCCGAGGCACTGGTGCAGTTTGCCTGGAAGTGGGATTGGGGTCCGGTCTGCAGATTCAAGCCTTCAGTTCCCAGGCTGGTGGTGTGCCTGGGCCGGAACTAATTTTTTGTCCTTTGCTTTTAACACGGGAGGAACTTCCTGTGGGAACCAGTACTTGAGCTGTGTGGTTGTTTACATTGCTACTTTGCTGCTGTTTCCCTAGGGAAGGCTTTTTATGCAGGTCAGGGTTTAATGGTTGACCTTATAGGTACTTCCGGCTCTCCAGAGACCCAGAGGATCTGTGTTCTGTAGAATCTGTGATCTGGGCCTGAGTTTTTTCAAACTACACCCCATGCAATTCTGCATTCCTGACCAGTCTCTTCTGAGTGGTCCTGTGCTGATTGGGGGGCAGATCAGCTGTCCTTGCTGTGTCCCAGTGTTCACCTGGTGGGCACGTCTCCCCCACCACCCGTGCTGCAAACACTTCCCATGGGATGGGCTTTGTGCTGGTCCCTTGTGATGACTCACCAGCCTCTGAGTGGCTCCCTTTTTTCAGTTGTTCTGGCTCCTCACTCCTGCGTGGGTCCACGGGAACCCTGTTAGCGGTCTTGCTGTCCTGGGGGCCACCAAGGCCCTCTTCTCTCTTGCTGCCCCCTACTAACTCCATCTGAAGGGCACAGCTGTGGCTTCTGCCGGCTCCTGCTCCATGCACTCATCAGCTCGAGCCTTAAAGCAGCCGCAGCCCGAAATGCTCAGAGCAGCCTTTTCTTTCTCTTGTCATGGTTTTTCCCACCTTCATGAACTCCGTAGGTCTCTCCTTCTCTTCCCCTGAGCTCTAGCTGCCACAGCTTGGCTGATTTTACATTTTTATAGTTGTAAATTTGGTTGATTTGTGGGAGAGAGTGATGCTGCAGACCATCTATTCCATCATCTTGATTGGATCCATTAATGGAAAATTTTTAATGAAGTCCTTGTAACTTAAAAATATATATATTGCCTATTTGGGTATATTTTCTCAGTTTTATATAACTAATTTTTTCCAGTATATACTTTCAAATTATCAGTAATAGCCTATTATAATGAATATTATTTGTAGCAGGTTTTGCTTAACATTTCCCTGTCATAGAAAAGAGTATTATTGATCACAGTGAATTGCTAGGAAGGAAGGAAATATTTGCAGTCTTTTATTTTAAGAGCAAGAAAGCTGGAAGTAAACCCTTCAGAGTGTTTTAGAATTATCTCTGATTCTTCTTACATCTTGGACATTCCAGCTACAGAACAAAGACCAAACTAAACCAAAACCTATACCTCTCCCCACCAAAAAATCCTACTACCTCCCAAGACACGTAGCTTTTGGAAGTAGCAGTGAATAAATTGTCCTTTTGTTATTGTGCTTCATTTGTTCATATTATGCACTCTTTTGTGTGTATCAATATTCTAAAAAATTTTAGTAAATAAACTATGAATGAATTGTGAACTGGCTATATGAACTTACTTTCTAATACCTGTATTTAATGGATAGTTTACTGTTTTGTTTTAGGTTAAAAAAAAAAAAAAGTGATGCCCAAGTTTACCTTTCCTTTTCATTGCTTATGGACTTCATGTTTCTACCACTTTAAGTCTGTTAATTTGAGAACTTTCTCTACTATTTATTTTAGGAGTTTGTCAGGCAAGCAAGTGTGTGGATTTTGGTTGGGTAGTTTGAGTTAGCAATAACTAAAATTAGAAATGCTAATAAAATTTTTCATATTTTTAGCTTATTTGAAATATCTTTTAATTTTGGCTTTTACAGCTTTTATAATTCTTCAGGTGAAGTGAATGAACAAGCACTGAAGAAAATATTATCAAGTGTCAAAAAGGTACTCCCTGATTGACCTTTTGTTTTTTTGGTATTGTATGCATTATTTTCAACTCCTAAAAATGTGTAGTACTTAAACAGACCTTTTTTTTTTTTTTCCTTTTTGTCTTTTTTTTTCGTGTCCGGCAACGGATCGCAACCCTCAGTGTCGCACCCGTACCGGACCGGGCCCGGCAACGGGATCGCAACCCTCGGTGTTGCTCCCACACCTCGCTCAGCCAGTGAGCGGGAACCGGTCTGTATGTGGGATCTGAACCCTCGGCGGGAGTGCCACCGCGCTCCCAAGTGGCGCACTGTAGCAGTGCGCCACCGGGCCGGCCCTTAAACAGACCTTTTAAGCAGTTATTAGTCTTCATAGTATCCCATAAAGCAGGTAAGAAAAGGCTTGTTCTTCCCAGAAATTCAAAAGGGGTGCTCTGAAAACATAATCAGTCATTAAAAGTATTAATTAATCTTGTTATCATGCTTCCTTGACTACTCTAATTAACACTGATCTCTTTCTCTTCTATAGTTCCACCACACCCCTTCCTAGTACCATTTATTATAAGACTTAATCCATTCCTGTTATTTGTCTTAGCTGCAGTTACTATTTTTTTATACTGCAGGGATGATTTTCTATACAGCACTTAATTGAATTGTCCATGGCATACTTGGTGTTCAGTTAAAAGTTGCTGAATGATCAAAATGGATTTTTTTCCCCAAATACAAAATTTTTCCAAGGCACAATTTTTTTCCTCTTAAAATTTTTTATCCCTGATTTGAGAATAAAAGTAGATTCAGTAAAAGAAGTTTCTGTCAAAAAACATCCTTTGTTGAAAATGCTTGAGCTTTTTTTCCAGTGATATATAGGTATTTAAAAATGTACCTGTAGGGGCCGGCCCGGTGGCGCACTGGATAGTGCGCCGCTTGGGAAGCGCGGCGGCGCTCCCGCCCGAGGGTTCGGATCCCACGTACAGACCGGTTCCCGCTCACTGGCTGAGCGAGGCGCGGGAGCAACGCCGAGGTTTGCAATCCCGTTGCCGGTCCCCGGTCCGGTACGGGGGCAACACTGAGGGTTGCGATCCGTTGCCGGACACGGAAAAAAGACAAAAGACAAAAAAAAAAAAATGTACCTGTAAAAGTTTTTGTTTTATTTATTTATTTTGTCCTTTTTTGAGACCGGCTGTACCGCGCTCAGCCAGTGAGCGCTGTGAGCGCACCGGTCATCCCTATATAGGACCCGAACCCTTCCAGCGCCGCACTCTCTCGAGTGCACCACGGGCTCGGCCCAAAAAAGTATTTGTTTTAAAAAGAACAGAAGTAATTTTAATTTCCTCAATTTAAATGTGCAAATATAAAATTTAGTTGCTGAAAGTGCCACAGATCTCTAAGCAATCAAAGTGGTTGTTTTTCTCTTTGTTACAATTAAGTTTTCAGTAAAGGAAAATTATTTTTCCAATTAAAAAAAAGGTTTAATAATAATGACACCACATTTGTTTAGCTTGTTACAGTTTACAAAAAAAAATCTTTCACATGATCTTATTCAATCTTGAAGCCAACTTTGTGGAGTAGGTGATATCACTCCTATTTAAATTTCAGGTAAAAGCTATAGGGTTTAGCTTAACTTTTTTAACAAACCAAGTATCAATATATGAAATTAACTTGTTTTCAGGAAGTGATTGCCTATTAAGTGAATCAGTGGCATTGATAGTTTTTTCATCTAAATTTGACTAAAGATTAAGATTGTATGATAGTAAATGCCATAAAAGAAACTGGAAGAAGTTAAGAATTTTTTCTTCCTTTAATCTGTATTAGTCAAAAGTTTGGCCTTTTAACCAAAAGGAAAGTAATTTAACTGTAAGTCAGCTTGCATACTATACAAAAGTAAAGCATATAACTAAGTGTATTTTTTGTTTATATGTGCCCAAAATCTTTCTAAGTACTAAGAAATCCATTTTTAATATTGTTGGTTTTATTGTTTAATTATAATAGTAAGACATATAATAATCAGTTACCATTGAGGTTATATCTGATTTTTTTCTGTATTTTTCAGAGTGTAGTAGGTTGGTATAAATTCCGTCGTCATTCAGATCAGATCATGACGTTTCGAGAGAGACTGCTTCACAAAAACTTACAGGAGCATCTTTCAAACCAAGAACTTGTTTTTCTGCTATTAACACCAAGTATAATAACAGAAATCTGCTCTACTCATCGGCTGGAACATGCCTTATATAAACCTCAAAAAGGGTAAATGTTGGTCAGTGACTGGCTATTAAGCTAATAAAAAAATATGCTTAATATTTTTATAGTATTTTTGTAGCTTATCAAATATTTTAATATATTATTGCATTATATTGTCACATTAACCCTCTGAAGTAGCTCTTACCATCTCTTAATTATAGATGGGAGATTGAAGGTCAGATAAAATCAGAAGGCCCATGTGAATTGATTACTTGTATTCTGGCACTGAAGATTTGCTGTTATTTACAATTTAAAGAGGAAAAAAATATTTGTTTTAGATACTGACTGATAAGGTATATAATGTAGAACATAAGCCTGGGTACTTAAATAGCTTTTCTATAACTTATGCAAAGAAGCAAAGTAGTTCCTGATGGCCCACCAAAGTGAATTTAACAAGGACTCCCCACAGGTTATATAAGCTACATTTTCATAGAATATAAGAATTAGTTGAAAGAGTACCAACTAAGATTAATTTTGTCATTCATGGAAGATTTATATCTCAACATTAATACTGCCTTTTTTGTACATGTACTAATCAGTTAAAATAGTCATTAAATTTTTTTTTACACAATTATTTTATACCATGCACACTTCACAATTTTTAAAAGCCAGTTGTCTCAAGTCAGTAAATTCTATCTTAGGTAAGCAGTAATGAATGGGGCTGTTTGTTTTCTAATCTTGTAGGGGAAAGGTAGACTAATCTAAAGTTTTATTTCATCAGACTTTTTCATAGGATACCTTTAGTGGTTGCCAACCTGGGCATGTCTGAACAACTGGGTTATAAAACTGTATCAGGTTCCTGTACATCCACTGGTTTTAGACGAGCAGTAAAAAAACACAGGTAAGATTCCTCAATTGCTTTCCCACTAAATTTACTCCTGTTCATTTTTTGAAATTTTCTTATTATACAAACAACAATAGAATACAAATAAAAGGAAAATTGACTAATGAATACATTACTCAAATAAACTAGACTTTTTACTTTCTCCATACTTCTACTTCTAACACTTGTCTACTTGTAAGATACAAAAAAGATGGGAGAGGGGGATTGTTGCATGTCCTGCAAATTTTAGCATATTTATTCTAGGTTAGAATAAGTAGCTAGCCTCAAAATTATAATTTTCTAAGGCAGCAGTTCAGATTAAAGGCATGAAATTAGACTGGGTATTGGACAAAAATCAGACTTTAGCCAAGACTCACTCATATTATAGGCTGCTTAACTTTTTTTGTGATCATTAAGGGAATAATGTTAAAAATAGCAACACTGGTACTATAGGATACCTACCAGAGTGTAAACTTGATAAGAGATTGGATTTTATTTATTTGTGTGTCCTTATAAAATACACTGCTTAGCAGTGTAGAAACAGAATACCATATTTCATTGATTCTAAGATGTACATTTTTTAATTTCTCTCTGAAATTGGGATGTTTTATAAAACCACCCCTTCTTCACATTGCTTTTTTTCTTTATGGATCATAAAATAATGGTGCCTCTTTCATTTAATGGTGACTTAAATTCAGTAAAATAATTTTAAAGTTGACTCCTGTCCCCATTGCCAAAAAAAAAAAAAAGAACTTTTTCCCCTCCCTCCTTCAAATTTTATGTATTTATACCTAACACCCCCAAAAAAAAAGAACTTTTTCCCCCCCCCCCTTCAAATTTTTTTGTTTTATACCTAACACCCCCAAAAAAAAAGAACTTTTTCCCCCCCCCCCTTCAAATTTTTTTGTTTTATACCTAACACCCCCAAAAAAAAAGAACTTTTTCCCCCCCCCCCTTCAAATTTTATGTATTTATACCTAACACCCCCCCCCCCCTTTTTGGGAGACTTTGCGATAGTACTTACGAGGCTAAAAAGTTTGCTAATGTGAAGATAGATAAAGTTAGGTTTTCTGGTTGGTTTTGCCGTATACTAGTAGGTTGACAAAATTATGGACCCTACAAAGCCAGTAAAAAGAATCTTCCATTGCTCCTTGTTTTTCACCTTGTCATTAAAATAAGTTCTGTACATTTGCCTGAGGAAATGGTAATTTTTTACAGCTCTGAATTTTTTAAAGAAGATGGATCTTTAAAGGAGGTACATAAGGTAAATGAAATGTATGCTTCATTACAAGAGGAATTAAAGGTAAGTCAACATATCAAATGCTTAAAGAACACTTCTGGAATTCATACCAAACTGATCACTGAAATTTTCTAGGGATAACCTGACATTTTGATTAGGTTTATATTGCATTCCTTTTGCTGCAGTAACAAAGACCAAAATCTGAGGCTCACAACAAAGGTTTAGTCTCACTTCCATTGTATCTTGGTTGTAGCTCTACCCTTGTTCCAAATGTCACCTTAATTCCAGGATCCAGGCAGAAAAAGCAGCCCTTATTTGAGACATATTCTCATGGCAAAAGGAAAAGAGCAAAAAAGCTGGTGAAAATTCACAACAGCTCTTAAAACTTTGCTCAAAACTGCAATGTCACTTCCACTCACATTTCTTTTGCCAGAGCACATCATATGCAATAAGCAGGGATGTATAATCTTTTTACAGGATAAAGAGTGAAGCAAATATTTGGGAACAATACACCTACCACAGTATTAAGTTCTATCTCATTGTGTCAGTTCAGGTCCTTTGAGAAGTAGACATCAGGATGGGATTAGAACTACAAAAGATTTATTGGGGCTGAGAAGGATAAAAGAGAGTAAGCAAGAACAGGCAGGAAGAGCCTTTAGACCACAGTGCAAGTCTGACCCTGAGAGAGGAGGGGGATAGGAGGATGATTGGTTAGGAAGAGTCTCAGACTGCGGTGCCATTCTAAGAAAGTTCAGCTAGGCAGATGGGGAGTCCTTGAGCAAAGTGCCCCAAAGTTGTTCTGCAGGCATGGACTTTACAGTAACACCCTCACTGTACTCCGTCACTGCCTAGGAACAACCCAGAGGAGGTATGGCTTAAGAGCAAACAGTGGTGGATCCAAAAGTGGGGCTGTTAGTCAACTATGCTTCCCCAAGTTAGAGATTTGAGGTGTACATGGCTACCATATTCATCAATAGAGCACACTAAGAGAAAAAGGGTTAAAACATCTTACACACTACTTTTTAATATGAATGATAATATAGCAATTTTAGAAAATAGAAACATCCAGTCTTACCATTTTAATAATTATTTTTACTTTGCCATATTCTCCAGTTTCTCCCAATGTATACATACTTAAAAATAGTTAACAGTCATGGCAACATATAAATTTGTGTCATGGTTTTTATAATTTTTTTTTTCCTTTGGGCAGCTGGCCGGTATGTGGATCTGAACCTGTGACCTTGGTGTTACAAGGCTGTGCTCTCTTGACTGAGCTAACCAGCCGGCCTGATTTTTTAAATTTCGACATATCATTAAACATTTTTCATGTCGATTCATGTTCTTATTTTTAATGGCAGTATATTTCATAGTATAGTATATTAGAACCTTTATGTTAAAAATACTAACTCAGGCTAAAGTAGGGAATGTAGATATATGTCACAGGAACTGTAGGCAGAAAGCAGCTGAGCTTCAGGATGGAATTGGAACCAGGAATTGGAATGCTGCTAGAACTTTGTCTCCCCGTCTGCACATTGCTTTTCTCTGCATGTTACAAATCTTTCCATTTCTTCATCTACTGGCAGACAAGAGAATGACCAGCCCACAGCTCCTGCATTTAGATCTCATCTCTTTAAGAGATTAGGACTTGCCAGTTGGCTAGGTAATATTTCCAAATTCCCTGGAGAGGATCTAACTGGTTTTACCTGGGTTAGCTAGGGTGAAAGTGGGTATAGAGGTTACTGGCAAATTCGTATGTCAGGGTAAAACAAATTTGTGAAGAATAAACTGAGCAGACATCCTAAAAAGTATCCACTAAAACTGGCTACATTAGTTATGTTTGATTTGATATTTTACTAAGGAACATCTTATGTAAAATTTTGTTATTTACTTAAGTTATAGTCCCAAAATGGAATTACTGGATCAAAGGTTGTTAGCATTCATATTTTTAAAACTGATGACACATAGGGCCAATTTGCTTTTCAAAAGTAGTGTCTCTTATAGAATTAAAATCTTAAGTAGTTTCATTAACAGTAAAATATAGTCACTTGTTTTTGTTTTCATTTATTGTAAGTTTCTTAATGTTAAATAGTTGCAGTAACTATGCATCTCAGTATTTTTTGTTTCAAAGCAAGTTAAATATTTCAGTTTATTCCTGCGTATTATCAAAGAAATAACTGGTATGATAAAACTGTGTATAAATGAGAAGTTAAAATATCTGAAAAGCATGATATAACCTACAAAGCAGCATGCAAGTGCTTGCATAGAGGTCCTCCAGAAAATAACAAAATAAACATATATAAAAGGCAAATAGCATTTGATATTATATACCATCAAGGACTTTATGTTATTGTGAATCTAGACTTTTAATATAAAACTTGGAATTTTATCTATGCCCTTAAATTATTTTATTTTGCAGAGTGTATGCAAAAAAGTGGAACAGAGTGAGCGAGCAGTAGAGAAACTACTAACAGATGTAAAGAGATTAAAACAAGAAATTAAAAAAAGGAAAGGAGCACAGATCCAAGCAGAACGTAAGTAAAATGTTAATACATCACTACTTTCTGTGCTTTAAAAAAAATTCTCATGATTTGAATTATGGATGAGCCAACTGTGCTATGGTAAATTTGTCTGTCTTAGGATTAATAGTCATTTTGTTAATACTCTTAAATTCCATTGAACAAAGAACATGATACTACAGTATCTATGCTATACTGTTGATATTGAAGAACATAACTTTTCTCTTAGAGTATCATGGCGTATAAACTAGAATTGCATTGTGCATGTCTTTATTCTGTTCTTACTATAGATAATCTGACATAGTTGTTAGAATCTTCTTGACTTTGTTAATACCTAATTATAAAAGCTTTGTAGAACAAATATTACCTGTTGAACTGTTACTTTGTTTTGTTTAGGAGAGAAGAATGTCCAAAAAGACCCTCAGGAGAACATTTTTCTTTGTCAAGCATTACGGACTTTTTTTCCGGACTGTGAATTTCTTCATTCGTGTGTTATCTCTTTGAAAAATAGGCATATTTCTAAAAGTAGCTGTAACACCAACCACCATCTTGATGGGGTAGACAACCTGACCTTAATGGTTGAATACACAGATGTTCCCGAAGTGAGTCCATCTAGTACACTACAGATGATGAAGCGTAAAGCTTTAGATGCAGATGATGAATGGCAATGCAAGAAATCACGGCTGCTAGACCTACAAAACAAACCATCTAAAATAGGTAGTGGTTGTTGTAACCAGGACAAAGCATCCACAGCAAGCAGCCCAGAAACAGATGAAGAGATTGAGAAAATGAAGGGTTCTGGTGAATATCCACAGTCTCCCACATTTTGATCCTTTTAACCAAAAAAGACATTTTTTATTTGGCTGAAGGATAAAACTAAATATTTCTATTTTTACTGTGTTCAGCTACTTGAAGTAATACATAGAAAAGTTCATTTGTTTTTACTATATTCAGCTATTCGTAGTGATACGTACATAAGATTATTTGTTTCCACTGTTCACCTGTTTGCAAGTTCTAATGCATTTATTTTATAAAGTACTTTTAAGATATCAGGTGCTTATGGGTCTGGTCAGTTTGGTCAGTTGCTTAGAGCACAGCCTTATAACACCAAGGTCCTGGGTTCAGATTCCCATACTGGCCAGCCACCCCCCCCCCCCCCAAAAAAAATCAGGTGCTATTATTTTAAAATCAAAACCATTTTTTTGCTTTTTACTGAATTGTTGAGTGATGCATTATTTTAAACTTGTGCAGCATTCTTTAGAACTGGAAGAGATACTAGCCTTATTTTCACAAAGTGGAAAGAAGTCTAAAGTTTATATGGGGCCGGCCCGTGGCTCACTCGGGAGAGTGCGGTGCTGATAACACCAAGGCCCCGGGTTCGGATCCCACATAGGGATGGCCGGTTCGCTCACTGGCTGAGCGTGGTGCTGACAACACCAAGCCAAGGGTTAAGATCCCCTTACCGGTCATCTTTTAAAAAAATAAAAAATAAATTAAAAAAAAAAAAGTTTATATGAAAATTTATTTTTTATCTAGGTCATTAAAATTCTCACTCCTTAAGTGATAAAAAAAGTACATTATGGTTAGGGCTGCCAGATAAAATGCTGGATGCCATGCAAGATTTGGGACAAACTTACAGTATAAAAAATTATTACCTGAAATTCAAATTTAACTGGGTGTCCTGTTTTTATTTGCTAAATCTCGCAGCCCTAATTATTATTATTATTATTTTTTTCCTTTTTGTCTTTTTTTGTGACCGGCAACGGATCGCAACCCTCAGTGTTGCGCCCGGACCGGACCGGGACCGGCCACGGGATCGCAACCCTCGGCGTTGCTCCCGCCCCTCGCTCAGCCAGTGAGCGGCCGGCCCGTATGTGGGATCCGAACCCTCGGCGGGAGCGCCACCGCACTTCTCAAGCGGCGCACTATAGCAGTGCGCCACCGGGCCGGCCACGCAGCCCTAATTATGACACAACTATAATGCAGCACAAACAGTAATCTATCTCTCTCTAGAGTCCTGTGCACAAAAGTGAGTGAACCCAAAGTTTTGAGTACAGTACAAGCCTGATAATCCAGTGTGGTTAGGATCAGCAGCTGGTCAAGTAACTGAAAAGGCCAGTTAAAGTGGCAGTCAGAAATAATATAAACATGTACACATACATAGGAATGTCTATCAAAAAGTTTTTATTTTAAAAGAAAGCAAAAGTGTATGTTAATGTGCCAACCATTTGGTGTAGGATCAGGAACTTTTCTGCATTAAGTCCAGTGAGGAGAGTTCCTGTGTAAATAGTCTCATTACTTAACCTTTACATTTCCCAGTTTTGGTTTCTTTAAAGTGATGAATTTATATAAACTTACAAAGCAACAAAGAAAGTACAAAATGCAACCAGGTTTTTCCATTCCCAGCACCCTGCCACCCCTTTGTCCTTACCACACGTAATTTGACAACTATTTTTAAAGGTAAAAACTGTATTTATTAAATATTAAACTATCTGTACCAAGTCTTTCCAAAGCTTTACTTAGTTTTCATAACAATAACTTTCCTAATGTTCATATTTGATCTGTACAATAATAAAACTGACAGGTCTGGGAACAAAACAGCTGACTCTTGGCAGTGCAGAATTCAGAAGGTAGGAGAGATCATGCCTTTCAGTATGATTTTTAGGGAGGACATGAAGTTCCAGCTTAATCCAGAGAGTCGGTGAAGTGGAGTTAGCTAAAAGAGTGTTTATTGTATGAGTAGATGTATTTATAAGTCTTTCCCATATGATTTTTAGGGAGGACATGAAGTTCCAGCTTAATCCAGAGAGTCGGTGAAGTGGAGTTAGTTAAAAGAGTGTTTATTGTATGAGTAGATGTATTTATAAGTCTTTCCCATACACTTTTCCAGGAAATGTATACATCACATGAATCCTTTACCATGTTTCATCTTTCATTCACTGGATGAAACGCTAAACACAGACTGACCTTTGTTCTCCCATCTGTTACTTCCAAGAGAAATTATTTGGTAGAGAAAATCATATCTCGTGACAAAAAATTTTGTCTTCTACATGTGTGTTAACATGCACCTAATTATGGGATGTTTATGAACCCACATACTACCAGTCTGTGCAAATCATGAGCTTCTGCTGGGGTTGTCTTACTGGTAACATAATTATGGTACTGCACAGAGCAAAAAGAGAAGGATCACGGTTGTCAGTTTGAGCCCTACTCCTTGTATCTCTGGAATGAGAGAAGATGACCAATAATAGATTATCTATGAATCATTCCTTTTTGTAAAGGATGCTATAGGTTTGAGGATATACTAATCCAGGAATAAATGTTTTGTCGTCCTGTGACAGCACCACTATCCATCCCAATGTAACATCTTTACAAAGAGAAGATGCACTCAACTGGGCATACTTACATTTCAACTCCACAGCCAGTCACATGGGATTTGAACATCATATAAGCATTCCATTATCCTATACCCATTTCCCTAAAATCATCCCATCTGTAAGACAGAATCCAGGCCTAAAGCAGAATTCCAATACAAGGTATCCTTTCCATATTTACTGTCCCAACCAATATCAGTCGTACATTACTATATGAGCTATTTGGGGACCACATATAAGTAACAATCATACAGTACCACTTTTACTCAAGGTGTGCAAAATGTAATGAGTATTAACATTTTTAAAAAGCACTAACATTTTAAATAAACAGTGTGTTTAATGAACATTCACTGGTATGGAGGGAAAGCTTCACTCCTGATCTCACTCCTGAAACACTATTCTACCCAAAGATTAGTTTGAGTCAATATTGGCAAAATACAACCACTTACTGTAAAATATTTATTGGTGGTAGCCTCACATAATTTATTCCCGATATTTGACGTTACAAATTTTAGGGTCGTTGAGATATGCAGGATCCTTGTATGTAACTGCCATAAACCCTGTAAAGACATAATTAAAGTTCTTCACAAAAGATAATGAGCAAACTTGACTAACCCAATTCAGTTGTTCAGGTGGTCTTACCAAGTTTTTGAGCTCTCTTAATCGCTTTTGTGATTTCTTTCTGTTTCTTCCCACAAAGACCTATAAAGTAAAAAAGTGCTTTCCTATTAATAAACATGCAAATATTCAAAATATACAACAATTTCCCAAGTCAAGGCTCAGTAAATTATTTCTTTAAGGGCCAGAATAGTAAATATTTTAGGCTTTGTGGGCCCTAGGGTCTGTGTCACAACTAAACTAAGTAACCATATGCACTATGTAAACAAAACTACAAAAATGAGACAGGCTGGATTTGGCCTATGGGCCATAGTTTACCAACACCCAGTTTAAGTGTCAGTGCAGGAATGATCATAGTATACTCCAAAACATCTAGACCACAAATTTTTTAAGCCCAAGTTTTCTATATGTCATCAGCCTGTAGTAACTCTGAGCATAAGAAGATATGCAAAATAATAAGCATTTTGGCCAAAGAAGAGGCATTCTCAAAGTACCTAAATCCAGTCCCTGTGGTATCTGGTCTAATAGTGATTTATAGCACATGTGGAAATTTGCCAGTTTCCTTAAATGACAAGTAGATGGATATTATTCTTATCTACATTTCAATTGTTTAAGTAAAAAACAAAATACCTGTTAGGTGCCTTCCATAAATGCATCCAGTAAATGGAGAAATAAACTGGGACAAAAGCTGTTTTTGAGTTTTATTTGAAGGGAAAAAAATTTATATTAATACATTTGTTATTCAACCCTGCATATGTAAATTTCAAAAAACAATCATGCTTTACACATGACCTTCAAGTTATGTATAGATTAGTAAATTTCAGATAAATTTCTTTAAAATATAAGAAAAAAATTATTTAGCTCATCCTATTAGCAAGTCATCCTTTTTTTTTTTTTTTTGGCAGCTGGTTGGTACAGGGATTGAACCCTAGTCCTTGGTATTATTAGTATCACACTCTTACCAAGTGAGCTAATCAGCCAGCCTAAGTCACCCTTTTAAATAACTAACGTAAACATCTCCTGTCCAGTGTGTCAAAAAGTCCATGCAGAGAGTCTCCGAGTTATGATTTTTTTGGCTTTACAATGGGTCTATCAAGACGTAACCCCGTAACCCCACTGTAAGTCAAGGACTTTTGAAGAGGTTTCAGTTTCTACTGAATGCTTATCATTTTCACACCATTATGAGGCTGAAAAATTATAAGTCAAACCCTTGTAAGTTAAACACTGTCTGGCTGTGTTGCCAGCACTAAATGCAATTTTGACATGACATTTTCTACTTAAAATGGATTTATCAGAACCTAACCCCATCTTAAGTCAAGGAGCATCTATAGTATATACACCTAAATAACAGATTAATTAGCATATTCTTTCAGTGCTAAAGTTGTTTACTTGACTTTCCCACAGATATCTTTCTAAAATATTGCTGCTTATAACAAATTCTAAAATATTTCATCTAACATGATAAGCTATTACATAATCATGAAGATAAACTGTCAGACTATATTAAGGTCTTCAAAAGGTACAGATATATTGGCCATTTGTTATAATTTATGTTTTATTACTTTAAATACTTCTTTAGCACATTCTAGGTGCCAGGCACTGTTTTTGATACTTTGCACAATTTTCATACTATGTTGTGTTTTTATAATTTCCTGGTTTTTTTCCCCCTCAAAGGTAGTTATCACCTTACACTATTGTCAGTATATACCATTCACTCCCCACCTCTCAAATTTGCCACTTATTTGCTGAGAGGTAGACAAGAGATAAAATAATATTTGAAGCAATAACATGGGTGGTGAGGTACAGAGATCAACTTCACCAGAGGAGCTTTTCCCGAAGTACGCTCCCCTCTTCCCCCTACAGCTAAGAATCACTGCCATAGTGAGCAACTGTTAAGACATTTGGAGCAGAGGAAAAAAGAGAAACACTGAGCTGAAATAATAGTAAATGAGGGAGCCAAGAGGCTCTTATTTGAATAAAGCAGAGATACCTCATACATAGAATTATAACCAGATTTGAAATTATGAAGTTGCTAAAACAGCTGCCTCTATACAAAGCCTGCTACAAAACTGATTTGATTCTCATTGAAGCAGAACTAACAAAGGAGCAAAATCCTAAAATCAAGAATCATAGTGAAGTGAAATCAGATCTCACCTGCACGTTCTTATAATCTACACGTTTTCCACACAAGACACATTTCTTGAGAGGCTCCTTATAAGGATTTTCCATTGGAACGGGCTAGGATAAAGACAGAAAAGTCTGATATGTGTTAATTCTGAATTTAAAAAATTAAATCTTAAATTTACTACCTTCAAATCCATCCAAAGGATTAGCTGTATCTTTTTTAGTGTGTACATATTATGTACGAGCAATTTTGTTTCAGTTTGGCTAAGAAGAAGTTAACTCACGGAGGATTCAAAGTACAATTCTGTAGAATAAAAGGGTTTGGGGAGAAAAAAAATTGAAGTCTGATAAGAAAGTGACTCTCAGCTCAAATGCTTTGCCCCTTATTTATTAAGGCAGTCCCCCCAGAAGCGATGAATAAGACAAAGATAGGAAAAATGTGAACTCAAAATTGGGAAGAGGGCAAATCTATAGCTAAGCTTTGTACAATCTCTTTGTCCCATTATCAAGAAATATTCCATGTGCCAAAACTATTTTTTAAATTCCCAAATCAAATATCCAATAATTTAAGAATGAGGAAGAAAAATATGGTATTACAGAAGCCATGCTTCCTAGGAATCTAGGAATTCTCTTAATTCAGAACTCAACTTAAGTGACTATAATCACTGAGTTATTTTTAAACTCAGAGTAATGAGTTTAATTTGTTTGTCCTACAACTAAACTATTCAAATAGCTAAAATATAGGACTCTGATCATATTTACAAATCCCTTAGTAATAGGAAAAGAAAAAAAAAAAAAAAGATTCTTACCAGGTCCTCATTGCTGGTTATCTGTTTATATTGTGAACAACCTCTTCTCCACAGCACTGCGATTAAACAGAATAGCAATAAAAGTAAGATTTTTATTTTTATGGAGGCAAGATGAATCAAGGGACACAATATAAAAGTTTTTATATTCATTGTACTCAAAATGACTGGTTATAAAACTTTAATTTAGATTTGCTCTCTTCCTGACATTTTTGCTTCACTCCATGGTTCAGGGCAGATTTTAATGCAAATACTCACAGAAGAGACAACAGAAAGGCATTGTCATATCAAAAGGAAAATGAGTAACAGAACCTCTCCAGAGAGCACAGAGAAGATAAGATTGCAGAAATTATAGGTTTGAAGGCTTATGTCGCTGTGATCTGAGGCCTTAGACATCTGTAATTTGCTGCTGACTGTGGAAATGTCCCTATCTCACAAGTTTATCAGGAGATCTCAGGCAAGTAGCTCTCTTTTTAAGAATCACTCCACACTTCCTTCGTATGTTTAAAAATTTAAAAAGAGTGGACTGGACGACACCTGACGTCCCTTTCAGCTCAAAAATACTAGAACTACTCATGGGTCATTAGAGTTCCACCCCTCTTGGAGAAACCAGCGTCGTTTCCCTAACAGTGACGACTCCACTGACCACTAGGGCTAAGGCGATGGCTGCAATGCTACCGCGGAGCGTAGTATATGGAGACTTTACCCGCGTGACTCCCGGGATCCTTGAGGCAGACAGCAGTCGCTACCGAGTTTGTCAATTTTTTCCTCCCTAGACCAGCGCAAACAGCAACCATAGCTGCCATGGTTCCTCATTCATACTCTTCCTTTCCTCTTTCCAAATCGTCCCGACAGGTCCCTTCCGGAGTTTTCCTCTATGGGCCAGAGCACGCCAGTCAAAAGTTCCGTGGGCGAACGCGGTAACACGCTGAAGTGTAGGTGGGGTTTCCAATGCGCCTGCGCAGCATCTTTCCATTCTCGTCCTCACCGCGCCACAAGTCACAGGATACTTATGACTGGCTGAGGAGAAGGCGGGTACCTACGTTTGTGCTCTTACTTCCGGTCGGAGAGCCGTTAGAATTAATTAGGGGTCTTTGCGAAGGTGGTTGGAGATGTGAACGCAGGTTCGCCCTGTTGTTACTTCCGCCCTGCCTTCCACTCTCTCTTCTACTTGGGTTTGGCGGCTGGATCACTAGAGACGACGCGGTCGGAGAGCCGTTAGAATTAATTAGGGGTCTTTGCGAAGGTGGTTGGAGATGTGAACGCGGGTTCGCCCTGCCTTCCACTCTCTCTTCTACTTGGGTTTGGCGGCTGGATCACTAGAGACGACATACGGGCAGGGCTCTCGGCCCCTGCCATGGATGAAGGCGGTTCCCACATCCGCCGAAGGGTGTCTATCCGCAAAAGGAACCGTCCTAGCCTGGAGAGCATTTTTGCCGCCCCCACTGCGGCAGAGCTCAAGCCCGGCGATGAGGAGGAGGAGGAAACGGTGGCCGGGAGTCGACGGCGGAAAACCGTGGGCGTGCAACCGGTGAAGGTACAGCCCGAGCCACTGACAAATTCCCCCACGTGCTTCGGCCCATTAACTACCTTTGGGGCGGTGTTACCAACGCAAACCTCCTCCGCGTGTCCACTGAAAGAGGGGTGGGAGACCAGGCTTAGAGCTTAAAACTGCAACATTTTGTCAGTTTCCTGCCCGAGTGCAAACGATTGTCCAGTTAGATAATAGCTTTTATTGACTTCTGTCGTATTTGTTACCGCCGTTAATCTGCATTTATGAGGTATTGCTTTATCCACATTCCTATATAGATATGAAACGTAGACCCCGAGACATAAAAGTTGTACACGCAGCAAATAAAGTGGTATGACTGAGACGCATACCTAGACTTCGAAATCACGCTACTCTCAGCGTACTAATAAAATCTATTTATTGAAGACTCGTCTTGTGCTGGGTACTTCGTTGAACTGGGTACATTATGTAGATTTTACAATAGTAATTGGGCCCTGAGAAGTTGAAAAACTACAGTAATGACTCCAAATTGTGTGTTCTGAATCACTTCACTATATTACTGCCACCAAATTAGCATCTCTCCTCTTCACTAGACCACCCCAAGTTAGTGTACAGACTCAGTCTCAATTCCAAATGCGCAGGACCAGAATCTGCTTGGAATGTCTAGTGGTATAGCCGTGACTTTGTTACAGGCCAGTCTATGTAGATTGGAGTCTGGGAGGGGAATGCTGCAGTTAACAGAAACTTTTGGTGAGCTGACATCCTAATAGATCTCTGCCAATCTTGTTACCGTTTTAAGGATTTAGCATAGGCGTAAAAGTAGAATCGCAGTACCACAACACTCCAGGAGTGCTGGTTAGGAAAGTTACTTAACTTCTATGGGCCTCCATTTCTTCATTCTGTAAGATGATGGTAATAATATCTTTTTCAGAGGGTGATTTACATGAAGGTCTATTATCCATATGTGACCATATAATTATATACTTGGTACAACCCTAAGCTGAAGCTTTTATTCCTAATGAAACTGGAATTGTCCATAAGTGTTTTTGTTTTCTTTTCAGCATAGTGACAGTGAAGAGGACATGTTTGGTGACTATGATAGCTTTACTGAAAACTCCTTTTTAGCTCAAGTTGACGACCTGGAACAAAAATATATGCAACTTCCTGAACATAGAAAACATGCTACAGATTTTGCTACTGAAGATCTTTGTTCAGAAAGCATCAAAAACAAACTCAGCATTACTCCTATAGACAACTTTACTGAATTAAAAACTGATGAGCACACAAAGAATCAAAGTGGACATAATGATGTCACTCTTGAACCTGGAGCTGATCTTTTGTATGATGTACCTTCTTCACAGGTTTTATACTTTGAAAATTTGCAGAACTCTTCAAATGATTTGTGTGATCAGTCTGCTATAGAAAGGGATTGGAACTCATACTATCACAAGACTGTGAATGAGGAATTGCCCCAT
This sequence comes from Galeopterus variegatus, assembly GCF_000696425.1. Classification (NCBI taxonomy): domain Eukaryota; kingdom Metazoa; phylum Chordata; class Mammalia; order Dermoptera; family Cynocephalidae; genus Galeopterus; species Galeopterus variegatus. The sequence continues at coordinate 475,480 of NW_007726554.1, forward strand.
AATTGCATAGAGCAACCCCAGAAAAATGATGAATTCTCCTCTAAAATCAGAACTGGTTCAGATATGAATAGGAGAAAAAGTGTTAAAGATGATCTCAAAAGTGCCATGACTGGAAATGCCAAGGTCCAAACACCAATAATTTCTAGGAGTAAACAGCTCAAAGAGACTCTCCTATCTGAAGAAATTAATGTTGCTAAAAAAATAATTGAGTCATCATCACATGACCTTGGTCCTTTTTATTCGTTACCCAGCAAAGTGAGAGACCTTTATGTTCAGTTCAAGGGAATTGAAAAGTTATATGGTAATGCTTTTTGCTGAAATGGAAAAAAAAATTTTTTTTCATTATTACCATAATATTAGTGCAAATCTATGGAAGCAAATGCTTCTATGGTCATAATTCTCATCTTGAAAACATTGAAATATCAGTTGTCATCTTTCCATGCCTATCCTGATACCTCTTTCCTTCTCTTCACAGTCACACTTCTCAAACAAGTTATCTTTGCTGTCTCTCTTTTCTCACTTCAATTAATTTCTCAGTCCACTCCAATTCTGGGTTCTGTGCTCTTGCTTGAGATGTAATGACTAGGGTTTCTAAACCCAATGATACTTTAAGTGCTTTCCTTATTTAGCTTCTCAGTAGTTTACCTGCCACTGTTGACCACACCCTTCTTGAAACACATTTCGGGCGGCCCCGTGGTGCACTGGGGAGAGTGCGGCGCTGGGAGCGCGCGGCACTGGGAGCGCAGCAATGCTTTCCTTATTTAGCTTCTCAGTAGTTTACCTGCCACTGTTGACCACACCCTTCTTGAAACTCATTTCGGGCGGCCCCGTGGCGCACTGGGGAGAGTGCGGCGCTGGGAGCGCGCGGCGCTGGGAGCGCAGCAACGCTCCCGCCGTGGGTTTGGATCCTATGTAGGGATGGCCGGTGCGCTCACTGGCTGAGCGCAGTGTGGGCAACTCCACGCCAAGGGTTGCGATCCCCTTACCAGTCACGAAAAAGACAAAAAAAAAGAAACTCATTTCTTCTTGACACTTCACTCCTGGATTTTTCTCTGATTGTCTAGCTGTTCCTCGGTTTTCTTAGCTGGTATTTTCTTGTTTGGCTTTGTCTTCTCTACCAAAACTTAGTTGTTAAAATTCCATTTGAACACTCATGTCTTGAGTGAAAGAAATAAGTATTAGTAATACCATTGATTAAAACTAAACATCTTAAGAGATGGCTGCAGTCAAGATTTAAGTGCAAAGAAATAGTCATAATAATAATGTATGTTGTAGTATTTTTCAAAAATCCTGGGTCCTTGCATATATTTTAAATATTTGCCATTTTAGACAAAGAAGGGACAGTTGCTGCCATCCTGGAAGATCAGTGCTTCAGTCTATCACTTCATAACTATTTCTGCTTCTGTTAGGATCTTATGACCTACATGAAAACATGGGTTCTCATCTCAGAAGACAATCAGATTAGAGAAATAGTACTACAAGAAACACTCAAAGTCTAATACAGGACTATACAAGAGTCTAATAAATTCTAAATTGTGAGGTTCATGGTCTAAGAGTTAATGGTGTGTATTTCCCTGGAAGTAGATGTTAACTTTCTTCCCTCTGCTTTTCTCCTAGCACCTTGTTCTTTGTTTAATCTTACCTCATGCAAGAATGAATACTCTGAGGACAGAGCTCTATCTAACTCTTTCTTATGTAACTAGTGCTGTGCCTGATACACTCTGGTAGGTTCTCATTTGCTGGGGGTTGTCAGCCTCCTCATGATTTCTGGCCCTGTCACTTAAACACAGCTTTATCCTCCAAGCCTTAGTTTTTCGTCTATAAAAAAAGGGAGAATAATAATAATTGTTTTACAAGTTATATTCTGTGTCAAGGACATGCCAAATTAGATGTTGGTAATGATTATCAATAATTATATTGGTAGATTCTAAGTAATAACTTCAGTAAATAACTTTTTAAATCTTTTTACTTGTAAATCTGGCTTAATAGCATGACCAATTTAAAGCATAAATATGTGTGCTACTTTTCATTAAGCTAAAGCAGTAGTTCTCAAAGTGTGGTTCCTAGACTACAGCATCTCCTGGAAACTTGGTGAAATGCACATTCTCAGGCCCTGCCCCAGACCTATTGCAACAGAACCTGTGGGGGTGGAGCCTGGTAATCTGTTTTAACAAGACTTCACGGGATTCTGACCTGCCCCAAAGTTTGAGAAACACTGAGCTAGAGAACCTAAACCCTACACTGTTACCTTAGCATTTTTATCATAGAATTACATAGTTAATGTGTTTTATATAAGTGTTAAGAACTAGGTTAATATATTTATTTTTTAATGTGTGATGATAAATAATATTCCTAAATATTAGTTATTTTGGTCATTTTATACTTAAAAATCTGAGTTGGATATAATGGGGATATGGTTAAGTTGTATTTTGGGATAAATACCTGCAGTTTGATAACTAATGGGTGATACCAATCAAGTGTTTTTTAATTTTTAAGTATTAAATTTTAAACTTAAGTATTTTAAACATATTTTTAAAGAAATAAATACTTAGTCCTTTGTAAATATTTGGGAATCACCAAAAAAGCATGATGTTTTTTAATTTTTAAGTATTAAATTTTAAACTTAAGTATTTTAAACATATTTTTAAAGAAAGAAATACTTAGTCCTTTGTAAATATTTGGGAATCACCAAAAAAGCATGATAAAGTCACTTGTGGCTCTGTCATTTAGATATAACTATTTTTAGTATCTTTGTAATATATCCTTAGTCATTTTTTAAATTTGATTTTTAAAACATATTCAAGTCCAACTTTTCTATGCATGTATTCTTTTCTATTATTTGTATATAATTGGATTCATACTATCCCACCCACATTTATGATCTGCTCGTTTTCCTTAACTGCATGTTGAACATATATAAGTAGATCTATCCCCATTTTTAAGTTTCAGAGGATTACAGCATATGATTGTGCAATAATTCATTCAGCCTTTACCATCCCCCCCCATGGCACTTTGTTATCTACAGTGTTGTGATGGACATCCTACACATAATCTTTGTATACCCTTGCTTTTATTTCTGTAGATGTAGAAGGAATACTGCTAGATCAAAGGCAATGTGCAGTTTTTTGATACTGCTAGATTACTTTCCAGAAAGATTACAGCAGTTTATATTCTCACAAATTGTACATGAGAGTGTGCAGTTTGTGAGAACATAAACTATTTCTCCCCACTCTAGTCAGCTCTGGATTTTACGTTGTGAAGAGCTTTTTATTTTATTTGTTTGTTTATTTTGCCAGCCCAAGAGGTAACAGTTGAGTATCTTTTCAGGTATTTGTTGGCCATTAGCATTTCTTCCTGCTGTGAAGTATATCTTTTGCCTGTTTTTCTAGTGATGAAATACTGATACACATTTTGAAGACTTTTGATGATTTGCATTGTCAAATTATCCTTTATAATAGTTTCCACACCATGTCTTTGATCTGTTTTCATGAATCTCACCTTGCTGAGTTATGGGAACCCTAGATGTGCCAATTAATAATCCTAGTCTTTTATGGTTTAAACAGTCCTATCAGTTTAAATTGGTTTGGGGGCCATTCAGAGTCCAGGTTCCCGTGAGAGCTAGTTGAAGTTTTTATTGGTTTGTTTAAAACCTCATACATATTTTTTTTCCTTCTCCCCTTTTTCTCTCTAAGATGCCTTTTGGGTGAATGAAGAAGGGGAGCTTACATAATTTCCTTGCAGGACATAAGAGTCTTTGTACTGTCCTTTTGCTCCTCTGGTGTCCTGGATGATGCCCCTTGTCCACCAGGCTACTGCCTGCCCTGCTAGAGTCTTAAACCTAAGTCTGTAGCTGGTGAATAGGTGGGCTAGTTGCTCACCCTGCTGAGGAGGCCTGAACTAGATTGTCACTGGCTGTGCAAGTTGGACATTGCACACCTAGGATTTTTGACCTTAAACATTGATTGTAATTACATTTACCCTTATGAGAAGATCACCACACAGGGAGAGATTTAATTTTTCCTTCTTAGAAAGCAGTTTTGAGATTGAGAGTATGGAAGGTGAAAATAATGCCTTGGTTGTTTTTTTTAAATTCTGCAGAATGGCAACATACTTGCTTAACACTGAATTCTGTGCGAGAAAGAAAAAATTTAATATATTCCTTGCCAACAAGTGGTGGAAAGACCCTCGTGGCTGAGATTCTAATGCTACAGGAACTGCTTTGCCGGCGGAAGGATGTTTTAATGATCCTTCCATATGTGGCAATTGTCCAGGAAAAGGTGTGGTATTTTTTAAAACAAATATTTGCTAATATTATTTTAACATTAAAATCTAAAAACTAGGGGCCGGCCCGTGGCTCACTCGGGAGAGTGTGGTGCTGATAACACCAAGGCCATGGGTTCAGATCCCATATAGGGATGGCCGGTTAGCTCACTGCTGAGAGTGGTGCTGACAACACCAAGGCAAGGGTTAAGATCCCCTTACCGGTCATCTTTTAAAAAAAAAAAAAAAAGAAATCTAAAAACTAGGGGCCGGCCCGTGGCTCACTCGGGAGAGTGGGGGGCTGATAACACCAAGGCCATGGGTTCAGATCCCATATAGGGATGGCCGGTTAGCTCACTGCTGAGAGTGGTGCTGACAACACCAAGGCAAGGGTTAAGATCCCCTTACCGGTCATCTTTTAAAAAAAAAAAAAAAAAAAAAAAAATCTAAAAACTAGCATAAGTGTAAGAACTTTTTATTGACTGAGAAGAACCTCTTAATGATAGAGAATATTTTTAGGATATACAAAAGCAGTATAGAGTATTTACATAAAATCTCTTCAGATACCAATGACCTGTTGTAGAAAGTTTTATTTTTTCTAAACTGGTGGATTAAACTCCATCTTGAATGTTCTATTAATATTTAGCCAGCTTTTTCAAACAAAAACTCATCAGTTACTTTATCAAAGTAAATGAATTATTCTGATGCTTTTTGACATCAAAGGAGACCATTGAAGTATATTTTCACATTTATTATTTACTCTAAAAGTTGCATTTATTTTGCAAAGACCAGCACATTAATTTTATAGCATTCTTTGATATGTATGCTTTCTCTTTGACCTTGTTCCCATCGATTCATATTAAACACTACTTCAGCTTTTTTAAAAATCCTATGAGCACTTTTTTTTGTTTATTTTAACTAATATTCTAGATTTCAGGTTTGTCAAGTTTTGGTATAGAACTTGGTTTCTTTGTTGAAGAATATGCTGGAAGCAAAGGAAAATTTCCTCCAATTAAAAGGAGAGAAAAGAAGTCACTGTATATTGCCACTATTGAAAAAGGACATAGCCTGGTGAACTCCTTGATTGAAACTGGAAGGATTAGCAGTCTGGGTCTGGTTGTTGTAGATGAGGTTGGTTACTATTTTTGTAATTTATCAATGTTTTTATTATACTAATATATTTATTATTCTGATTATGTGGATCTGCTTAGTACCTCCATAAGAATAAGTAATTTATTTTAATATATAGACAATATAGGTGAAGACATCCCACACTTGGTAATCTTAAATTTGGTTTTATGTCAAGTGTTGGCTAAAGTGTGAATGTATGTGTATATATAATTTAATAATAGTACTTATGAATCCCAGATGTGTCAGGATATTGCTCCAAAACTCATTAACTTAAAATACCAATGAAATAATGCATATATACTATAGTTGTTATGTCCAAAATGTTTAAGAGCTATAAAGCAAAGATTACATATTCATTTCATTCAAATATATGCATGTTTTATATGGGCATTATATGAAGATTTATTTTCTGCCTTTTTTTTTAATCTCAAAGTTGCACATGATTGGTGAAGGAAGCCGTGGAGCTATCCTGGAAATGACCCTAGCAAAAGTCCTCTACACTAGCAGTAAGTTTTTTTTTTTTTTAAGTGAGATCACTAATTGATTTATAATCAAGAGACCTATAAAAGACAGTTATATTACTATTTAGAGTATGTTACCTAGAGCAACATACTAAACTTTCTGCCTTAGTTTTTTAATTTCTAAAATAAGCTTATAGATTTTTGTTGGAAGAATGGATGGATGAGTAGAATTATGAAAATAAATGAAATTAGTATTTGGAGACATCCTCTATCATTATCCTCCACTTACTAGCTATGTGTGCTTAGTCACATCACTCGACTCTCTGTTTCTTTATCTGTGAAATGAAGATAATAATGGTATAACCTGATGGGATTATTGTAAGGATTCCCAGTTAACGCATGTAAAGCATTCAGCAGTCCATAGCCAAGAGCACTCAATAAAGGTTTGCTGCTGCCACCATCATCATCATATCAACAAAGAGTTTATTTAAGTAGTTACTTTAAGGAGCTATTTTGCAACATTAGATATTCTTTTTTTTTTTTTTTTTTTTTGTCTTTTGTCTTTTTCCGTGTCCGGCAACAGATCGCAACCCTCAGTGTTGCCACCGTACTGGACCGGGGACCGGCAACGGGATTGCAACCCTCGGTGTTGCCCCCGCGCCTCGCTCAGCCAGTGAGTGGGAACCGGTCTGTATGTGGGATCCGAACCCTCGGGCGGGAGCGCCGCCGCGCTTCCCAAGCAGCGCACTTATCCAGTGCGCCACCGGGCCGGCCCCAACATTAGATATTCTTTACGTGTGCATGAAATAGTTATTCTAAGTGTCATCTCTACTATTTATTGATACAGTATTGGAATACTTAGCTTATATATGGAAAAATTATTAACTATAAAGGTCAAATCTTATTTTTGGTGGCTGGCTGGTACAGGGATCAAATCTTGGACCTTGGTGTTATCAGCACCACACTCTAACTAAATGAGCTAACTGGCCAGCCTTAATAAGAATTATTTTAAAATTTTTGACAGCAGGGGCCAGCCCGGTGGCGCACTCGGTAGAGTGCTGCGCTTGGGAGTGCGGTGGTGCTCCCACCGAGGGTTCCGATCCCATATAGAGACCGATCCGCTCACTGGTTGAGTGCGGTGCAGGTGTGACACCGAGGGTTGCAATCCCGTTGCCCGGTCGCGGTACAGGCGCGACACCGAGGGTTGCGATCCTGTTACCAGTCACGAAAAAAGACAAAAAGGAAAAAAAAAATTTTTTGACAGCAATGGTATTTAGGCAGGTTGTAGCACTTTATAACCATTCATTCAAAAAATATTTATTAAGAACCTACTGTGTACCAGACACTATTTTAAGACAGCAGCAATGAAGAAACATTTGCTAAGAATGCTTCTTTGGTTTTGATTCAATAGCTAAGTCTACATAGAGAGCAGTCATTTTGTATTGCCCAGGAAGTCATGCAGCTTCACAAGCTTCGCTCCACCTTTATTTCTTAAAAATTAAGAAGTTAGCAACCTGATAGCAAGATCCCATAAAGGACTTTTTGTGTGGCAAGAGTTTGGGATTCATTTAGCCCTGTATTTTATACTCTACATCTGTCTGTAGCTTTACCTGTGGAACGGTATCATAACTCTTCATAGAGATCACCCAGATAGACAGCCATAAGCATATTTACACTCATTATTTTTGTTTAGAAGTCTTAATAAGTATTCTACATCTTGCAAAGTTTTAAATTTTATGAATTCTAAGTATTCATTTTCAGGATACCTGATAGATTTCATTCTTTGATTGCCTGATTAATATACTGGCAATATATTTGTATTTTTCTTACCTCTCCCCTCTCCCTTCCCAAACCACTCAGGAAGAATTCAGAGCACAAAAAGTTTGCTAGAATTACTTTATGATATACTAAACACATTTTCCTTAATGCTTTGGCATTTTGTTTTGTTTGTTTTTAGAAACAACTCAAATTATTGGTATGAGTGCAACATTAAGCAATGTTGAAGACCTACAAGAGTTTCTTCAAGCAGAATATTACACCAGTCAGTTTAGACCAGTATGTATCTAAGGTTTGCACTGTACTGATTTGTTATATATTCATCCTAATTAGAAATAAAAGTAGTAAACATAGTATATAAAAAATTCTATAAAGTAGTGAAAGTGGAAAAAATTCCTCTCACCATGGCTTTCTGCTAATAAGAGTTCGTATATAGAGAATGTAAACTCTGAGGGGTCAGGAATCCTGGCTTTGGTCACTATGTATCTATAGTACCCGGAACAGTGCTTGGCCCATGGATCCTCAATGAATTTTTCCAAATTCATTCTGTTTTTTACTACTTATTCTCTAAGGTAAATTTTTTCATTTGGCCAAAATTTAGTGAGACATATTTTGAGTTATTGGTACATTAAAAATTGGTATCTTAAAAGTTAAGATATTTTCAAATATTTATGCTTTGGTAGTTATAATTTTTTTTTAATAAGTTAAGGCTTCAGATGGATTTGTTTAAACTCCTCAATAACAGCATTCCCAAAATGCTTGAAGAAAGTAAACAAATGTAATTGCAGTTATTTGAAAGTAGCTCATAATGTGCATAAACGCCCTGTTTGCAGTACTAGTGTGCATGTTCTGTGTCTCAATAGATTTTCAGAAAATAATTTTTTATAATCACCAAACTTTAATTTGAAATTTGATGTTTTTACATTTGCACCCAATATGAAAATTTTCAAAAGATATTTTCTGACCTTAGTTGTCACAATAGAGTGTATCCTTTAAGAAATGCAGTGAGCAGCATTGACAAACTATTTTTGTCTTCAAATAATTAAACTAAAAATAACATGGCGGTATTTAGAATTAAAACAGATGACTAATAAGACAGAAAGTTTTAGATTTGGGGGAATAACATAAATAACTCCTTAATGAAAGATAAAGAGTATGAACACTATAACTCACTTGTACTTTCTGTGACAAATACAAAAGCGTCTGGTTTCCTTTTAGATATGTAGCTACTCGATTTGAAAGTATTTCTTCAAGGATATTAATCCTTATTTTGATTTAAAGGGAAAAATAGAAAAAATGGTAAAGCAAAACTTTTAATTTGAAGCATATTTTACATATAAAAAAGCTAAAATCTTTGCATAGCTGTTCTTTTTGCAACATATTTTACAAAATTTAAAACTCTGGAAAGAGGAATTCATATGTGGTATTAATTGCAAATGTCCTTTTAATTCAAGGTTGAATTAAAAGAATATCTGAAAATAAATGATACAGTGTATGAGGTTGACAGCAAAGCTGAGAATGGTATGACTTTTTCACGTCTCCTTAATTATAAGGTAATGTTGCTAATCATTAAATCCGGGTTCCCAGACTTTGTGCCCAGATATCCTGGGGCACCACATAATCACATGGGTACCATGGTATAGTTTAAGTTTTTGAGAAAAATGGCTGATGCTTGACATCTCTTGGACACCATACAAACTACTGGTTCATGGTAGCTAGTTTGCAGTTTCAACATTACATCACGCTATATTCCTTTCTATGACACATTATTGTGAAATTGAGGTTTTTGCAGTTGCTGTAAGCAGATACCATATGAATATCAATCAGAAAATGAGAATGTTTATGTCCAGTCTTACTCCAAAGTTTGAAAGACAGTGTCAAGTTATGCACATATCTCATTAGTGAGCTGTTGTGTTTAAAAATGAAATAAAAATATTTTTTCATTCACTTGATGTGTATTATTTACTCAGATGGCTACTAAATTGTGAGGAAGTACATGTTTATTAAGTTGTTTGGACCTAACTACTTAATTAACAGAACCATTAGATATTTCTTTTGGTCTTAGGGCTCTGTGAACCAGGAAAATTTGGAAACCTCTCTCTTAAATGTTTATTCATTCAGCAACAGTAATAACAAAGGATAATTTATGGACCATGTAGTTCAGATACTGGTATATGAAAATGGTAATATCTACTGTGTCAATGTTTTATGACTTGGCATTTAAAGTCACTTTATACTTTGAATGAAGAATATTATAAAGAGGAGAAAGAGATTTTACAGCTTGTTTAGAATTCTATGAAGGAGTATTATTCAAAATCTGTATCTTAATTAGTTTTCAATAAAATCGAAGGAACTGAGGAGATTTTCAATAACTTTACATTTCTTTTTCATGTTCTTTGAAGTCTTCATGTCTGCTTAGTGTTGTAAAAATTGTCATAATTCAGTGTTAGAAATATGTTCTTTAGTATGGTTGAATCTGTGTTTTTGAAAATTATTCATAATAGTAAAGTATATATTTTATTTATGTAGTCCTTTGACTATTATTAGGATAAATCTGTGTTTCTCTCTGTGGGCTTTTTGTTCTGCTTTAGTGGAAATGGGCATGTAGTAAGGTTATTAATAACACTATTTTCATTTTTTAAATTTATCTTGTTTTTTTAAAACTAAATATATCTAACAAAACTCTAATAACCTAAGAGAAAAGTAGGATTTAACATTTTGTTGTTTAATATAGGTTTCATCTTTTCTTCAAATGATCAGATTTATCAAGTGAGAAGTTCAGAATTATGGATGGTTTACTTACCTTTCAAATCATGCTGGTAAAAAATTGACATTCACTCATGGTTACTAACTACCCTGTTCCTACATCTTGTTTTGCAGTATTCTGATACCTTGAAAAAGATGGATCCTGATTACTTGGTAGCATTGGTGACAGAAGTTATTCCCAATTATTCCTGCTTAGTTTTTTGTCCCACTAAGAAGAACTGTGAAAATGTAGCAGAAATGATATGCAGGTTTTTAAGCAAGTATGTTAATATTTTAAAAGAAGTATTTTATTTTATTTTTATCATGAATTATAAGCTATGCATTCTGTTTATTGAGCAAGCACTAATTACTTCTTGCATATTATTATATTTAGTTGTTATAGTAAGTTCTAAAGGCCCTGACCTTAAAGAAAGAAAATTTAACTGTGAAATTTACATGTGAAATAGCCAGAGAAAAATTCTAAGGCTACATATAAGAGAATGCTGACTAATATAATGTCTAGATCAGTGATTCACAACCTTGGCTGCACAGTGAATCATCTTAGAGGTTTAAAAATCCCAGTGCTCAGGCTACATCCTAGACGAATCAGAATCTCTGGGAGTGGGACCCAGGCATCATTTTGTATGGCTCCCCAGACAAGTCCAATGTACAGTCAACGTGAAGAATGTCTGGCTTAGATAGTCAAAGTACTAATTGCTGTAATCACTGTAGGGACAAATTATATCTTCACCTTAACCTTTTCTTTAATTAAATACTGTTGCCTTTGTTTTCTGAGTAAATGTCACACTTAAGTTGTATGGGCAGTTCAGTTTAATTTTCTAAATAATTAAGAAATATATTGGTTTGCAATTTTACAGTATTTTAATTTTGGCTCTGTCATACTCATAGAGGTAAGTGTAATTTGTAAATTGACTTTAGAAGTACTGACAGTTCAGTTTTTACTGTACCTATTTGTCCCGTGTGTGATTTTATCATTTTTTCAGACATCTTTTTGGCCCCTTAGCTACTACTATATCACCATTTATAGAGTATTAACCTGAATTCTAACCTAGTCATCCTCTACCTCCCTTCATAATCCTACTGTCATGGATTGGTCTAAAATTGAATTAAATTTATTGAACAGCACAAAGTAAAAATGCTTAGGATAAGCTCAAGGAGTTGTTCATTTTGGTAACTGATAGTCTGCCTTTACAGTGATGATTTTGATTATAAAAACCTAAGAAAGCTAAGAGAAATACCACATGTTCTCACTTATTTGTGGGAGCTAAAAATAAATAAATAAATAAATAAAATATACATACAAATAAGGAGGGGGAGAAGAAACAACAATCACAATTCCTTGAACTTGTTAAGACAAGTGAACAGATATGATGTAGTGGGGTAGGGGAGGGGGGAAGGGAATGGGTTAAAAGGACATGAAAATCGACTACAATTTATATTGAGAAGTTAAAATTTAAAAATTTTTTTAAATTTTAAAACCCTAAGAAAGTTAAATTATCATTGAAGTATTCTCATTAAACCACTTATTTTCTTATAATAATTTAAGGTAATTTAACACTGGCTAAGTGACAGAGACATTATAGGGTATTATTGAGGTTTCTAAAATGCTAGAGTGTATACAGTCAGTGTTTTACCACATAGTAAGTATGATTTAATAATATATGTGCTTCTATCTCCAGAGATGAAAATTTATGCCTTAAAATAAAAAATCATCTTTGATAAAGATGTATGTTGTAGAGAAAAAACAACAACAACATCTAGAGCAAGGGTCTAAACCTGGCATCCATGGATTCATAAGATGAACTATGAATCCTATCTTCTGGCTATTTTAAAATATATAATACATTATTGTTAACTATAGTCACCCTCCTGTGCAATAGAACACCAGAACTTATTCCTCCTTTCTAACTAACTTTATACCCATTAACCAACCTCTGCCCCTCCTTACCTCCCCCCTCCCTTCTGCAGCCTCTGAAACCACTATTCTACACTCTACTTGTATAAGATCAATTTTTTTTCCCCAGTTTTTTTTGTGGTAAAACATATATAAGAATTTCCATTTTTAACATTTTTTTTTTTTGGAGGCTGGCCAGTAAGGGGATCTGAGCCCTTGACTTTGGTGTTATCAGCACCATGCTCTAACCAAGTGAACTAAATAGATAGCTCCTATTTTAAGCATTTTTAAACATACAATTGTGTGGAATTAATTACACTCACAATGCTGTGTAGCCACTACCTCTATCTATTTCTAAAACTTTTTGGTCATCCTAAACATAAAATTCTGTACCCATTTAGCAATAGCTTGTAGAATCAAAATTCTTTTTTTTTTTTTTTTCCTTTTTGTCTTTTTTACTGACCGGTAACGGGATCGCAACCCTTGGTGTTGCGCCCGTACTGGGGACTGGCAACAGGATCGCAACCCTCGGTGTTGCGCCCGCACCGCGCTCAGCCAGTGAGCGGGAACCGGTCTCCACATGGGATCCGAACCCTCAGCGGGAGCGCCACCGCACTCCCAAGCGGCGCACTCTCCAGTGTGCCACCAGGCCGGCCCAGTAGAATCAAAATTCTAAGAACATTTTATATACTTATATCGATAGAAGTAGTACATTTTTGAAAAAGAATGCATGGCATCTACTAAAATGACAGTGATAGGCATTTTGTCACTATAAGAGCAAGGTTTCATATTTTTAACAGATGTTTTTTCTAGGGACTATCTGAAACACAGGGAGAAAGAAAAACATGACTTGGTTAAGAACTTGAAGAATATCAGCAGTGGCAACCTGTGTCCTGTTTTAAAGCACACTATCCCATTTGGTGTTGCCTATCATCATAGTGGCTTAACAAGTGATGAAAGGAAGCTCTTGGAGGAGGCCTATTCTATAGGAGTTCTCTGTCTTTTTACCTGCACATCCACCTTAGCAGCAGGTGTCAACCTACCAGCTCGAAGGTAAGAGATATGTAACTTGGCCATGCTTAAAGCTTTTCAGTTTCTAGCTTGCAAGGAGTTTTGTTGTTTTACTCTTTCTCAGAAGTGGGTGAGAATTTATCAAATGTTCTTCAGCATTTGCTGAGTTGATTATTTGGCTTATTTCCTTTAATATTTTAATAAAAAATAACAGTAGATTTCCTGGTATTAGAATTTCTTTCTTCTTTTTTCCCTATCTGGCTTTGGGTTTTTTACCCTAGTTGTGTAGAAATACTGTAGTTGGCAAGCTTTTCACCTTTTTTTAGTATATTTAGCATACAGATTTTCTTAAAACCTTGGAGAACTAATCCGTAAAGTCATTTGAGTCTGATAACCCTTTTTAAGGGAAATCCTTGATTACCTTTTCGGTTTTTACCAGAGGTATAGGCCTGTATATGCTCTATATAATTTGTGCTGTGTGATTTTTCTCTAATAAATGGTCAATTTTTATAAATCTTCTTTGAGTGTTAAAGAGCATACTCATATGTGTTTTCTGTTGGGTATGCAATTTTATATATCTCAGTGAAATCACAGTTGTTGATTGTGTTACCAGCCCTTCTATTTTCTTACTACTTTTGATTCCTTGATCTGTGAGTTTTATTTATTTTTTATTTTAATTTATCAATATACGATGTAGTTGATTTTTTGTGTCCCTTTACCAATTCCTCTTTCCCACTTCCTTATCTATGAGTTTTATTTTTTTGTTGTTGTTGTATTGCTTTTTTTAAAAGTTTTTTTATTTATTTATTTTTTATTGAATCATAATTGATTATACATATTTTTGGGATTCAATGTTGACTTATGTTGATCAAATCAATATTATTAGTATGTATATTGTTACAAATTGTACTTATTCTTTATGCCCCTTGTTCAATCTCTCCCCATCCCCTTTTCCCTCCCTTCTCCCACCACTGATAACCCTAAGTTTCTTCTCTGTCTCTGAAAGAGTAATGGTTACTCTGTTGATTTGTTGTCTAGCTGATCTGTCCAATGCTGAAAGGTATATTCAGGTCCCCCAATATTATCATAGAGCAAATGTTTATTCTGTCACTCTGGAATGGGCTTTGTAGAGAGAGACATCCTGTTCTTTTCTTTGGTCTCTGCTGGTGACTCTCCTTGTGTCAATGGACTCCAGAGGCTGGCAGACCATCTGCATGGTGGTTGTGATGTCTAGCCACTTCCGCGGCAGCCATGGTTACTGTGGTGGCTGTGCTGGGCCACCCACGTGGAGGTGATGTTTTTTGGCATACTTCTTGGTGCTGGTGGTGTGCCTGGTAGTGGGGGGCATCGGTCCCCAGATCCATGCCCCAGGTCCCCAGGCAGGTCCCGAGGCGCTGGCGGTGTGCCTACACTGTGTGCCTGGGTGTGGACTGGGGGGAGTCTGGTCCGGGCTACAAGCCCCAGGCTCCCCGGCAGGGCACTGAGGCCCTATCTATGAGTTTTAAAGAGGTGTGTTAATCTCCCACTTTAATTATGGAGTTGTCAGTTTTTCCTTTTTACATTTGTAAGTTTTTGCTTTGCATATTTCAAAACTATTTAGTTATACAAAGGTTTACTTCAAATATCTTATTGTTAAATTATACCTTTGGTCTTTGTGGTTTTTTTAGTGATTTTGCTTTAAATACTAGGACTACATTTTTTTGCCTATTATATCTTTTTCCATTCTTTTATATTCAATTTCTGTCACTGATTATGTTTTTCTATTTTTCAGACAAATGAAAGTTACATATTCTATTTCTGTTATTCTAATGATTAATCTTAAAATTTTAAAAGTTGTAATCAATTTTTTATCACTTTAGAATTAATCAATAACTAATCTCTCTTGAACATAACAAGAATTTTTGCATTAGTATATTCTCCTACTCTGCCCATATATGTTGCAATTACCTAGTATTTTAATTCCAGATTTTTTAATTTTTTTATCTCATAACCAATAATTATTTAAACTTTTTTTTAATTTTTAAAATTTTTTTGGTGGCTGGAGAGTATGAGGATCTGAACCCTTGAGCTTGGTGTTATCGGCACCACCATGCTGTATCAGTTGAGCTAACAGGCCAGTCCTAATTATTTAAACTTACCTGTAAATTTTAATTTTTGTTTTGTTTTGTTTTTTGCTTATCACTGCCTCTTCTATCTCACATTTTCCATGATCCAGTTTTTATTTTTCCATCCTTGAGTAATTATTTTTAGAATGCCACATTGGGGGTAAAAAAAAAATTTGAGTCTTTAGATAGCTGAAGATGTCTTTCTTTTGGCCTCACATCTTGACACTTCACTAGGAAAAGAATTCTAGGTTTAATTATTTTCATTTGTGGATTTTGTGGATATTGTTCCATGTCTTCTAGGAGCCAGTGTTGCTTATCTTTGTTTTTGCATGGGTTTGCTATTTTTTCCTCACTGGATGTTTTTAGGCTTTTCTCCTTAACCTTAAAATTTCATCCTGGTATGTAATAATAATTGCAGCTATTACATTCTCTCCCTTCCATTGTAATAACAGCTTTACATGCATTATTTATTCAGTCCTTACAACTCCTCTGTAAAGAAGATCATATTTTAATACCCACATTTTAGAAGAGAAAACTGAGACATGGGACAATTAAATAACTTATTCAACTTCACACCCAGCCATTGAGTTTCCTTTTTTTTTTTTTTTTTTAATCCAAAAAGATGACCGGTAAGGGTATCTTAACCCTTGGCTTGGTGTTGTCAGCACCACGCTCACGCTCAGCCAGTGAGCGAACCAGCCATCCCTATATAGGATCCAAACCCGTGGCCTTGGTGTTATCAGCACAGCACTCTCCTGAGTGAGCCACAGGCGGGCCCAGCCATTGATTTTCGAAGGCAAGGTTTGAAACAGGACGTCTAATCTACATTCCATCAATCCCAATTTACCTACTTTTCACTTATAGGGCTTAGCACTTGGGTGGGTGTTTTCATCTAAAGCTTTATGCCTTTCTTCATTTTAATTTTATTCCATTTTCCTGTGATTATTGCTTCCGTCCTGTTTTTTCTGCTTTCTGCTTTTTGTGACTTCAGCTAGACAGGCCTCTTAGATTGAGCTTTCATATCTCTTAACTTTTCATACACATTTTTCAATCTATTTGAACTGTGTGATTTCTTTAACTTTATCCTCCATATGATAAAATCACTTTCTAATTGTACCCATTAACTATGTTCATTCATTATTCAGTTCTTCAATTGAAATTTTTTAATGAATTTTTAAAAATTTTTTAATGTTCAAGAACTCTCCTTTATTGTTCTTTCTTTATAACAGCCTGCTTTTGTATTGTGAATATAATATCTGGAATTTTTTGTGGACACCGATTAGAATTTTTAAAAGTTCTCTTCAGTTCCCTATAATATCTGTTTCTGTTGGTCATTGATTCTGTATGTTCTTGTTGTTTCTCTTTTGTGTTCTTAGTTTTAAGTGCTTAATAATCTTGGCTGTCTCTTGAGATTTATAAATAAGGGAGTCGGTTGATTAGTATAGGTAAATGGCATAGGTTTTAAATCTCTCGCCTTTGTACAGGAAAGCTGACTACAGACTTCTGTATACATGAGCAGGATAGAAATTGCCATTTTTGTAGGTCAAAAACAGTTGAAATCTGAAGTTTTATAGATTTATAAATAAATATGCATATGTTGATACACAATCAAATTTTTCATTTATGGAGTATAAAAATCAAAAACTTTGGAGATTGTTGCCATAGAATGATCATAGGCTTTGCAGCTAGGCAAACTTGAGTTTAAATTATGATTCTGGTAATTACTGATTTTGTAGTTTGGGGCAAGCAACTTAACTTGTTTGAGCTTCAGTTAACTTCTTTGTAAACAAATAAATAAAAAAGAATTTTTTAGGAATTAGAGATAATGTATATAAAGAACAAGATTCTTGGTAAATAGTAGTTACCTATTATTTTGAGTTATGATATCATTAAATTTAATACCACATAGATGTAATGAAATTAAAAGTTTAAAGATAGATGCTATTGCTATAGATGGAGTATTACTTTTAATTCATTTTATCAATTCCATAGAGTTATTTTAAGAGCTCCCTATGTTGCTAAAGAATTTTTAAAGAGGAATCAGTATCAACAGATGATTGGCAGAGCTGGCCGTGCTGGAATAGATACTATGGGGGAGAGTATACTTATATTGCAAGAAAAAGACAAACAACAGGTAATACTCAATCTTGTTGGTTGTTTGGTTTTGTCTTCTTTTTCTTGGTGTTTGGTCTAGCCCTTTTATGAGATAATCTTTTAAAATTAATTACTGATGGGGCCGGCCCGTGGCTCACTCAGGAGAGTGTGGTGCTGATAACGCCGAGGCCCCGGGTTCGGATCCCATATAGGGATGGCCGGTTGGCTCACTGGGTGAGCGTGGTGCTGACAACACCAAGTCAAGGGTTAAGATCCCCTTACCGGTCATCTTTTAAAAAAAAAAATTAATTAATTACTGATGTTCCTTTAAATGATACTTTCCTCTCCTATATTATTAAAAATTAGAGTAGTTTGAATATTTTTATATTTTAGACAATGAAAAGGTATTTTCCCTATTTATCTTTCTTCTATTTTTGTGAGGACACCTGGTAAATTCTTATTCTTTTCACTTTATGTTTTTTTTCCCTCCCCATCTCCGCAAATTTATGTAAAGTGTAAAATCTTTATAAGGACCACTATTTATTTTTATAGTAACACAAAGCTTAATGTTGCCTCAATTTTTGTAGGTATTGGAGTTAATAAGCAGACCACTGGAAAACTGTTATAGCTGTCTTGTTCAGGAATTCACCAAGGGAATCCAAACTTTGTGTCTCTCTTTGATTGGCTTGAAGGTATTTTTTAATACTTTTTAATCTTATTGCTGTTACCTGAGATAATAGATGTTAAAAAATTATGTAAAGTGTGAAGTAGAAAAGAAATGTTTATGTCTAATCTAATGTGGAAAAGAACAGTCTGACATGATAAATCTCAGTCTGGATTTCTAGGTACATTTTTAATCCTTTTTATTATAAGAAATACAAAAAACAACAAATCATAACTGGCATTCATCACAAGTAAGAGACTTTGGTGGATACTGTGGGGGATACAGGGAACTGTAAAGCATTGGGTCCTGATGTGGGATAATCCAGCCCCTCTGCCCTTATTGGGAGTTAAGAAGCACCTGTAGTCCTCTCACCATTCTGAGATATTATGAACATTTGGGACATCAGTATAGCGTTTATCAGGAAAGAAAAACACACACACACACAATAGGAAAACACTTTCCTAAGATTAGAAATTAGCTCTTTTTTAGGGTTAGTCTTCAGTAAAATCTTTCTGTTAGTGTTATTCTTAAGTTAATTAAATTTTAACTTTGTTGCCAAGGTCACTCAGACACAAAATGGGAAAGCCAGGGTTTGAATTCATTTTTGTCTAACTACAAAACCAGTGTTCTTAACCTATCATACAATCTGCCTTCCTTTTGCAGTCTGCTTTTATTAAATGGATGGTTTAAGTAAAAGTACAATAAGTAACTGATAAATAAAAAAGATATTATAAGACAAGTTTGATTACCTTGCAGAAGAATGGTGTTATCATATACTATTTCTAGAAGGGTGAAAGACTACAAAGAAGAAAAGGAATTAGTGCTGGGTTTTGAAGGAGATACAGGTTTTAGATCAGCAGAGGGAAGGGATAAGCTGTTCCAGGTACTTAAAATAGAATAAAAGATAAGAAAGCTTAAGATTATATGGGGTAACAGTCAATAGACTAGATTCTGTAGCTCTAGAGGAGGGCCGAGGATCCTGAAAAATAGAAGGTTGGGTGAAAAAAGTTGGGGCTAGACCATATGGTATAGATTGGGGAACATGGAAGAGCATGCTTAAATACCAGAATAAAGAGTTGTGACATGAGGCCGGCCCGTGGCTCACTCGGTAGAGTGCGGTGCTGATAACACCAAGGCCACGGGTTCGGATCCCACATAGGGATGGCCGGTTCGCTCACTGGCTGAGCGTGGTGCTGACAACACCAAGTCAAGGGTTAAGATCCCCTTACCAGTCATCTTTTTAAAAAAAAAAAAAGAGTTGTGACATGGACATTTATCAGTGGAGAATTAGTAAAAGTGTTCTATGGTTGTTTACACAAGGGCTCTGATATCAAACATACCTGGGTCCTAGTCCCAGCTCTGTCTCTTAGTACCCTGCCTAAATTATTACATCTCTCTTAAACCTCACTCAGTTGCTTTATCTGTAAAACAGGGATAATAATAGTATGCAGTATCACAAGACTAGTTTGGAAGTAATTGTAGTAATCCATGTGTCATATAATAAAGATCCAGAATAGGAGGGTTGCCAAGGAATCAGTTAAGGAGGGAGAGAGATCATGGAGATCTTCAACTTATTAATGCATTTATATATTAGAGGAGGTAACAGACCCAGAGAATTAGTGATTAATTCAGGCTCATTCATTGAATTATGGTTAATATGCAATGAGTTATGGTTACTATGTGGCTATAATTCAGATTTCTCACTTGCTGGCCTGTATTCTTTCCAGTATGCTGTTGTGTATGTAGAACATTCACCAAGTAAACATGAAATATTCACCAAGATAGACAATATTCTGGGCCATAAAACTAGTCTCAATAAATTGAAAAGGATTGAAATCCTACAGAGTATGGTATTTAATGACAACAGAATTATAATACATCAATTACGAAAAGTATCAGGAAAATACCCATATATTTGGAAATTAAACAGCATACTTTGACCCATGGTCAAAGAAGCAATCACAAGAGAAATCAGAAATGTTTTGAATGGAATGAAAATGAAAACCAATATATCAAAATTAGTGATATAGAACTAAAGAAGTGCTTAGAGAGAAATTTATAGCTTTAAATGCTTCTTACGATACAAGAAGGATCCAAGTCATTGATCTAACTTTCACCTTAAGAAGCTAAAAAAAATTTAAATAAATTAAAAGTAAGTACAAAGAAGGAAATGATACAAATAAAAGCAGAAATCAATTAAATAAAAAGTAGACAAACAAAAAAATTATTGATATCACAAGATGGTTCTTTGAAAAGATCTGTAAGATTATTGATTGGATTGATTAAGAGAAAAAGAGAACACATAAATTACCAATATTAGGAATGAAAGAAGGGTCATTACTAAAGATCCTAATGACATTAAAAAGATAGTAAGGTATTATCCTTGAATAACTGGATCCTTGAATACTGTAAAATGAATTCAGCAACTTAGATGAAATGGGGAAAATTGTTGAAAGACACAAATTCTCAAAATTGACTGAAGAAGAAATAGAAAATCTGAATAGTTCTATATCTATTAAAGAAATTTAATTTGTGATTACAAATCTTCCCACAAAGAATAATATACCACGATCAGTTGAGGTTTATTACAGTAATGCAGTGTTGACTTAACACTCAAAATTCAACTCATGTAATTCTCCATATTGACAGAATTCAACATCCATTTATGATAAAAACTCAGCAAACTAGGATTAAAAGAGAAAGTCTTGGGCCGGCCCAGTGGCGCACTGCTACAGAAGCTTCAGTAATCAAGACTGGGATTGGTACAAAGATAAACATATAGATTAATAGATCTGTGAGTTCAGGAAAAGATCTATACCATGTGGTTACTTAATTTTCAACAAAGCTGCCAAGATATTTCAAAGGCTAAAGTATAATCTTTTCAACAAATGATGCTGGAACAACTGGATGTCTGGATGGAATAAAAAAAAAATTACCTCACAGTATACAAAAAAATTAACTTGAAATGAATCATAGAACTGAACTTGAAAGCTAAGATAAAACTTCTAGGAGAAAAAATAGGAGAAAAAAATTTTTACCTTGGGTTAGGCAAAGATTTCTTACATGGGAAACAAAAAGCATAAACGATGAAAAAAAAAATCAAATATACATCATCAAAATTAATCTCTTCTGAGCTGACCACTTAGCTCATTTGGTTAGAGCAGGGATTTTGAACACCAGGGTCAAGGGTTTGCATCCCCATACTGGCCAGCCACCAAAAAAATTTCTAAAAACTTGTCCTCTTCGGGGCCGGCCGGTGGCGCACTGCTACAGTGCACCGCTTGGGAGCGTGGCGGCGCTCCCGCCGAGGGTTCGGATCCCACATACAGACCGGCCGCTCACTGGCTGAGCGAGGTGCGGGTGCAACACCGAGGGTTGCGATCCCATTGCCGGTCCCTGTCCGGTACGGGCGTGACACTGAGGGTTGCGATCCGTTGCCGGTCACTAAAAAAGACAAAAAGGAAAAAAAAAAAAAAAAAACTTGTCCTCTTCAAAAGGTACTACTTAAAAAATGAATAGACAATCCACAGACATAGGTGGAATATTCATAATTCATATATCTAACAAATATACATATGTCATGGGTTAAGAATTGGCAAAAGGAGCGCTTAGAGTAACAGGGAGACCGGAGAGCTAACTTGGCCACAAGGGTCACAAGGATGTGGTTTTATCCCCCTAGTGATGCAGAACAGTTTCATTCAACTGCACAACAGTTTCATTCATATTCTATTTTTAATAAGTGGTGTACAGAAGGGAGACATCCAGCCAGCAGTCAGTTCAAGAGATAAGCAGATAGGCAGCCTCCATCCAAGCCTGCCCATAGGAGGCAGAACTCAAGCTTCTGGGTCCAGTCCTGAGGACAGGCCATCAGGGTCCTTCCTACATCTTGGGGTAAGGGTTCACAATAGGGCTGTAGTTGTGGAAGGAGGCTGGAATTCTAGACAGGGTCAATAACCAGGGAAATCTTTAGAGTTGGAATTGAAGCAAAAAGTCAAGTCTGGAAGACAGAAAGGAACAACCAGGTGGGATAGGGTGAGAGAAAAGAAGGACAAGATCTGTGACTTGGTCAGTATGAGGTCAAGGAAGAGGAGGTGAAGGTGAACATCTCTGGAGATGCTAGATCCATGCTTAGACAGAAGAGAAGGAAACTCCAGGAATTAATAAGAGAACATAACTGTTGGTGGGCCATAGGATTCAGTACATTGATAATCCACAAACTAAGTACCAGTTCTTAGATATCTTAAAAGTACAATTTTAGTTTAATTGAATACTATACTATGAATTATTTTTACTAAAAGTAGGGAGAAGCAATAAAAAATGTCTGTGCCACATAATGTTTTTGTTATCCCTTATATTGGTTTGATGTGAAATACTTAAATTTTCCAGTCGAAATATCAGAATTGTGAAAGAGAAATATACTTATTGATTGACTATATTTTAGTATAGCATGCAGATTTCATTGAAATAGGCTAATAAAAGATTATTCTAATTCAGAGTCAACTCCACACCTAAATACCAAGTGAAGGGTTAAGTATTACTGTGGTTGCCATTGTAAGCTGTAAAGGGAATAAGAAGGCAAGAGAAAAAGGCAAGAAAAGACCAAGAAAAGGAGATGGAAATGAGAGAGAGATAAAAAGAGGTAGAAAACTACTATTCATCTTTAGGTAACTTTTCAGGCAGAGTGTTGCCTGATTCTATTTTCATGGAGTTGTTCAGTTGAGTTTTAATTTTTTTTTTTTTTAAGTGCAGTTTTAGAGCCAAAGGATGCTTTCACAGGTGAGGGCAAGGAGTGAAAGGAGGATTCCTGAAGGAGGCTGAGTAGGAATTAGTGAAAATTGGTTGGGGAGTAAACAGAGCACAGCTTTGGAAATATTGTGGAAAATTATTTAAAAACCTAAGGAGGCTAGCCATTTAGCTCAGTTGGTTAGAGCATGGTGTTAAAGCACCAAGGTCGTGACTTAGGATCCCCCTACTGGCCAGCTGCCAAAAACAAAAAAATCTAAGAAATTTTTGAATGAAAAATATGTAAATGTTTTTATAAAAAGCATGAATATGATAGCTATCTTCTCCCTTAAACTGTCTTTTCTTGCTAATTTTAAAATGCCGTTGTAAGGGCTGGCCCATGGCTCACTTGGGAGAGTGTGGTGCTGATAACACCAAGGCCAAGGGTTCCGATTCCTATATAGGGATGGCCGGTTCGCTCACTTGGGAGAGTGTGGTGCTGATAACACCAAGGCCAAGGGTTCCGATTCCTATATAGGGATGGCCGGTTCGCTCACTTGGGAGAGTGTGGTGCTGATAACACCAAGGCCAAGGGTTCCGATTCCTATATAGGGATGGCCGGTTCGCTCACTTGGGAGAGGGTGGTGCTGACAACACCAAGTCAAGGGTTAAGATCCCCTTACCGGTCATCTTTAAAAATAAATAAATAAATAAATAAATAAATAAATAAAATGCCATTATAAAATTATCTTTATATATGCAACTGTGTAGATTTTATGTTAATTTTTTATTTAAATAACTTTGAAGTATGGAAATGAGTCATTATCTTGATTAATATGCATTCAAAGTGAAGCCTTGAATTAAGGAAAATGCTCCAATAATGTCCTGAATTGTTTCAGGTCGCAACCAATCTTGATGACATATGTCACTTTATGAATGGTACATTTTTTGGTGTTCAACAAAAGATTTTATTGAAAGAAAAAAGTCTCTGGGAAATAACTGTTGAATCACTTAGACATCTGACAGAAAAAGGACTTCTACAAAAAGACACTCTTTCTAAGTCCAAAGAAGAGCACCAATATAATTTTCATATTACAAAGTTGGGACGAGCTTCTTTTAAGGGTAAGAGTTTACCTACATTTCATTATTTATCTGAGGAAATGCATTGGAAAAAATGGAAATTAAATTGTTCTCTTACTTTAAATTAGATTTGTAATTTTATATTTATGACATTAATCTTATAAGCTGATAAACTACTTCAGCTTTCAAAAGCTGAAAAATGTTTTGAATTGTAAGTAATTAAAATACCGTAGTCTACTGTGTTGGGAAATTTCAAAAAATAAAAATAAATAAAATACTGCAGAAATATATAGAGAAAAAAATGTCTTCCCTCCTTCATACTCCCTTGCTGGGCAACCAGCAACCACACAAATCTTATATCCACCAAGAATAACAATTTGGTTTATATCTTTCCAGACCTTTTCTGTACATTTTATTTCAATGCATAATAATACACACATATTATTTTGTGGGTTTTTATTTGGGCAGCTGGCCAGTACAGGGCTCAAATTGTATATAGTTTTAAGTTTTTGTTCTTAAACAAATAATCATTTATGTTGTTCTAAAACCGCTTTTTTTTTTCCTAATATAGTATCTTAGAGATTGTTCCATGACAGTGAATAAAGAGTTTTTCTCTTAATGGCTACATCATAATTTACTTAATAAAAAATAATATGTCTATTAGAATAATCTTGAGTTCTTAGTATTTTTTTTTTTAAGGAAAGTCCCATACTCCTGTCTCATTTCCATTCTCTCAGACATCACCACTGTTCACAGTTTGATGTATATATCCTAAATATTTTTATATATATGTATACATATATTTACACATATTTACACAGTTTATTTTTAAATAGGATTATGATGTATTTTTTTGCAACTTGCTTTTCTCATTTATAAAATATCATGAATACCTTAACAGAGCAATCCCTTTAAATCTACCTCATTTTTCTTTTAATACTGTAGTCATCCATAGTATGAATGTACCATTTATTTAACCATCCCCTATTGATGGACATTTGCGTTGTTTCTGGTTTTTCTAAGTATAAACAAGGCTGTATGAACATCTCTGTTTACGTATTTTTGGATATGTATGGAAATGTTTCTGTGGATCAGAGTCCCAAAAGTAGAATAGTTGAATCAGAAGATGTGTACTTATTAAATGTTGATGGATGCTATCAAAATGATCTTCAAAATAGTTATGTAATAAGAGATTAGATATGGGTCTGTCAGCACCGCACTCTACCTATATCTCTCACCATGTACTAAAATCAACTCAAAATGGATCAAGGATTTAAATATATACCCCTAAACAATAAAACTTATTAAAGAAAACATAGGAGAAACCCTTCAGCAAATAGGGCTGGGCACAGACTTCATGAATATGACCCCAAAAGCACGGGCAACCAAAGGAAAAATAAACAAATGGGACTATATCAAACTAAAAAGCTTCTGCACAGCAAAAGAAACAATTAACAGAGCTAAAAGACAACCAACAGAATGGGAGAAAATATTTGCAAAATACACATCCGACAAAGGACTAATATCCAGAATATATAAAGAACTCAAACAACTTTACAAGAAAAAAACAAGCAACCCAATCAAAAAATGGGCAAAAGAGCTAAGCAGGCATTTCTCTAAAGAAGATATACAAAAGGCCAACAGTCATATGAAAAAATGCTCAACATCACTCAGCATCCGGGAAATGCAAATCAAAACCACACTGAGATACCATCTCACCCCAGTTAGGATGGCAAAAATCCAAAAG
Source organism: Galeopterus variegatus (assembly GCF_000696425.1). NCBI lineage: Eukaryota > Metazoa > Chordata > Mammalia > Dermoptera > Cynocephalidae > Galeopterus > Galeopterus variegatus. The sequence continues at coordinate 501,191 of NW_007726554.1, forward strand.
ACACTGAAAGATAAATGCTGGCGTGGATGCGGAGAAAAAGGAACTCTCTTACACTGTTGGTGGGAATGCACAATGGTGCAACCCCTATGGAAAATGGTTTGGAGGTTCCTCAAACAATTGCAGATAGATCTACCATATGACCCAGCTATCCCACTGCTGGGAATATATCCAAAGGAGGGGGGGGGGGGGGGGAAGAAGATATAACAACTATACTTTCATGAAGTTGTTACAACAAGCAAACGGAAAGGACATTCTTGGGGGGGAGGGGAGAGAGGGAGGAGGGAGGGAGGTGTCGGTGATGGGCCATAATAATCATATACAGTGTATATTGACAAAATAAAAATAAATAAATAAATAAATAAATAAATAAATAAATAAATAAATAAATAAATAAATAAATAAATAAATAAATAAATAAATAAATAAATAAATAAATAAATAAATAAATAAATAAATAAATAAATAAATAAATAAATAAATAAATAAATAAATAAATAAATAAATAAATAAATAAATAAATAAATAAATAAATAAATAAATAAATAAATAAATAAATAAATAAATAAATAAATAAATAAATAAATAAATAAATAAATAAATAAATAAATAAATAAATAAATAAATAAATAAATAAATAAATAAATAAATAAAGAGATTAGATAGTAAGAGATTTTCAAAATTTTTTGCTATATTAGGTAACTTCTAAACAAGAGTTTATTTAAAATCACCTCTTTTCCCTCTTTGGTGATTATGAAAGACAGAGTATTTGTGTTTTTCTTTTAGGAACTATAGATTTAGCTTATTGTGACATTCTCTACAGAGACTTGAAGAAAGGTCTTGAAGGACTTGTGCTTGAAAGCCTTCTTCATTTAATCTACCTAACAACTCCCTATGATCTGGCTTTTCAGTGTGTCCCTGATTGGATGATATACTTCAGGCAGGTGAGAATATAAGATTTTTCAATTTAGGCTACTTAGCTTATTAATGATCATATGACTTCTGTCAAGTGATTATTCAGTTTTTTTGTCTACTAAAATATATCTGGGGCCGGCCCGGTGGCGCACTGCTACAGTGCGCCGCTTGGGAGCGCGGTGGCGCTCCCGCCGAGGGTTCGGATCCCACATACAGACCGGTTCCCGCTTACTGGCTGAGCGAGGTGCGGGCGCAACAGCGAGGGTTGCGATCCCGTTGCTGGTCCCGGTCCGGTACGGGCGCGACACTGAGGGTTGCGATCCGTTGCCGGTCACGAAAAAAAAGACAAAAAGGGAAAAAAAAAATTAAAATTAAAATAAAAAAATAAAATATATCTGGAATTGGGCCATTTGTCTTTCAGTTTTTAACAACAGTAAAATGACAATAGCATTTTTAGTTTGTTTAACCTAAATATTACTTTTCTGTTAAATATAAACATGTTCATTATCAAAAAAATAAAGGGGCAAAAAAGAAAAAAGGATAATCCCTGGTCCTATTCCCCCAAAGACAGTACTGTTATGATTTAGTGGCCACTGTATATTATAATGCCTAGAATGTAAAGAAAATAGTGAAAGCCACCTCTGATGATTAAAATTTAATTATGTGAAAGCTCTATCAGAGGCAAGCATAATAATACACCAAATCTAGTGATGTTAATACCTGATAAGGAATGTTTATTTTATAGCCAGTAGCAAAGTGGAACAGGCCCTACTTGTTATAAAACCAAGTGCTGGAGTACAGTGTATTATGATTTTACTGTAAACAGTATATAGCTTTTAATCACAGGAAATGAACTTTCTTTTTAATGTCATATTTTTAAATCATTAAGTTTTTTAGTGGTTCTATGTAATTCAGTTACTTTCAAAAACCTTTCCCTCTTCTCCCTCCCCCCAGCCATCTCTAGTATCAAGCATAATCACGTAGTCAATGGAAACCAGTGCTTGTGGCCATGTCTTTAAGTAATTCTACTGAAGTATGTTATAGTCTAATACATTTTTAAAACTTGTGATATTTGTAAATAAATTGATGATGTTTTTCTTATCCATTGATATCATGAAAATATGGCATGAAAAATACTAGACTGGGTGCAAATGACAGATTTTTAAAAGCTACAATTTGGTTTTTCTGTGTATTTACTCTTTTTCTATGTAGTTTAGCCAACTCAGTCCAGCAGAACAAAATGTAGCTGCTCTTCTTGGAGTCTCTGAAAGCTTTATTTGGAAGAAAGCATCAGGACAAGCTGTAAAGAAGGTATTGTAATAATTTTTTCTTCCTGAATAATAATCTAAGTTCATTCAACAAAATTAATACCATTATATCATGTCCTTTATTGATTTAATCTTTTTTTATCTTTTTTAGTCTTTTTGTTTCACATTTTTTCCTTTACTATAATTACCGTTTTGCTATTAATCTAAGCACCAAAAATGTATAATTTTTTTAAAAAGTATTTATTTCTGGGTGGTGTGATGGCCTTTTTTTTTTTTTTTTNCACACACACACACACACACACACACAAAAAAAAACCGGGGGGGTGGGGTGGGGAAGAAGATATAACAACTATACTTTCATGAAGTTGTTACAACAAGCAAACGGAAAGGACATTCTTGGGGGGGAGGGGAGAGAGGGAGGAGGGAGGGAGGTGTCGGTGATGGGCCATAATAATCATATACAGTGTATATTGACAAAATAAAAATAAATAAATAAATAAATAAATAAATAAAGAGATTAGATAGTAAGAGATTTTCAAAATTTTTTGCTATATTAGGTAACTTCTAAACAAGAGTTTATTTAAAATCACCTCTTTTCCCTCTTTGGTGATTATGAAAGCAGAGTATTTGTGTTTTTCTTTTAGGAACTATAGATTTAGCTTATTGTGACATTCTCTACAGAGACTTGAAGAAAGGTCTTGAAGGACTTGTGCTTGAAAGCCTTCTTCATTTAATCTACCTAACAACTCCCTATGATCTGGCTTTTCAGTGTGTCCCTGATTGGATGATATACTTCAGGCAGGTGAGAATATAAGATTTTTCAATTTAGGCTACTTAGCTTATTAATGATCATATGACTTCTGTCAAGTGATTATTCAGTTTTTTTGTCTACTAAAATATATCTGGGGCCGGCCCGGTGGCGCACTGCTACAGTGCGCCGCTTGGGAGCGCGGTGGCGCTCCCGCCAAGGGTTCGGATCCCACATACAGACCGGTTCCCGCTTACTGGCTGAGCGAGGTGCGGGCGCAACAGCGAGGGTTGCGATCCCGTTGCTGGTCCCGGTCCGGTACGGGCGCGACACTGAGGGTTGCGATCCGTTGCCGGTCACGAAAAAAAAGACAAAAAGGGAAAAAAAAAATTAAAATTAAAATAAAAAAATAAAATATATCTGGAATTGGGCCATTTGTCTTTCAGTTTTTAACAACAGTAAAATGACAATAGCATTTTTAGTTTGTTTAACCTAAATATTACTTTTCTGTTAAATATAAACATGTTCATTATCAAAAAAATAAAGGGGCAAAAAAGAAAAAAGGATAATCCCTGGTCCTATTCCCCCAAAGACAGTACTGTTATGATTTAGTGGCCACTGTATATTATAATGCCTAGAATGTAAAGAAAATAGTGAAAGCCACCTCTGATGATTAAAATTTAATTATGTGAAAGCTCTATCAGAGGCAAGCATAATAATACACCAAATCTAGTGATGTTAATACCTGATAAGGAATGTTTATTTTATAGCCAGTAGCAAAGTGGAACAGGCCCTACTTGTTATAAAACCAAGTGCTGGAGTACAGTGTATTATGATTTTACTGTAAACAGTATATAGCTTTTAATCACAGGAAATGAACTTTCTTTTTAATGTCATATTTTTAAATCATTAAGTTTTTTAGTGGTTCTATGTAATTCAGTTACTTTCAAAAACCTTTCCCTCTTCTCCCTCCCCCCAGCCATCTCTAGTATCAAGCATAATCACGTAGTCAATGGAAACCAGTGCTTGTGGCCATGTCTTTAAGTAATTCTACTGAAGTATGTTATAGTCTAATACATTTTTAAAACTTGTGATATTTGTAAATAAATTGATGATGTTTTTCTTATCCATTGATATCATGAAAATATGGCATGAAAAATACTAGACTGGGTGCAAATGACAGATTTTTAAAAGCTACAATTTGGTTTTTCTGTGTATTTACTCTTTTTCTATGTAGTTTAGCCAACTCAGTCCAGCAGAACAAAATGTAGCTGCTCTTCTTGGAGTCTCTGAAAGCTTTATTTGGAAGAAAGCATCAGGACAAGCTGTAAAGAAGGTATTGTAATAATTTTTTCTTCCTGAATAATAATCTAAGTTCATTCAACAAAATTAATACCATTATATCATGTCCTTTATTGATTTAATCTTTTTTTATCTTTTTTAGTCTTTTTGTTTCACATTTTTTCCTTTACTATAATTACCGTTTTGCTATTAATCTAAGCACCAAAAATGTATAATTTTTTTAAAAAGTATTTATTTCTGGGTGGTGTGATGGCCTTTTTTTTTTTTTTTTTACATCTTTGTGTCTCTGAAATGTTCTGTCATGCACATGTAAAGCTTTTATCATAAGAAAAGGTAAACCTTATTAATCTATTTTTCCTGGGCTACTTATGGCTTATATTATAAAAATTATAAAATATTTATAAATAGTTTTTATATTATATAATCCTGAAATAAGTTGTTGAAGGGAGAACATTTATTTTCCAGAAACTTGATTTTAGGCATTCTGCTTGGTATAAGAAATTCTAAGATAGGACACATCTTGGTTTTTGTTGTGTTGTTTTTGTCATCTTCAAAGAACTCCCAGGATAGTACTTGCAGTACATAAAGCATTTTAGAAGGTTGAAGTGAAAGAGCTAATTTTGTATGGTATCTTATATTTTAATGTTTTAAAATGTAGTCAACATTCATGAATACATATACTAACTTTAAGAGAAGTGGAAATAATTATTGGTAGCCATACCTTCAGGTCCCTTAAATTAATATCATTTTCCTCTACTGGCTAGCCTTAAAAAAGAATCATTTTCCTCCTCATGATACATACACTTTTTTCATTTTTAATTTTCCTTGGTAATCTAATTTACATTGAAACCTAATTTCCTTACCTGTCATTTTCCCCCTATATCTTTTAAATTTACATAGACAATACTGATTTTATTTTGAAAAATAGAAGATGGCGTTTACTTACATTTGGATTAAATGGTACAGCTGTCTCATGCATCACTGTATCATAAAATTTTAAATATCTGGGTAATACTTAAACATTCACATTATCACAAATTTTAGGTCTTTTACCTCAGAAATGACTGTGTTGATTAGACCTTCAAAATGTTGAATAAAAATACTTCTTAAACCTTTTGCATTAAACTCTAAATGTAAAATAAAAACAAAATCATACTAATTTGGGGAACTAATTACCAAATAATAAACATATACAAAATCTTATTAGAATACTGCATCTTTTAAAACTTGAATTCAGAATTTATTTTTGTTACATTTTGTGTAATAGTCAATGTTTCTTTTGCATGTGTGTGATTTATTTTTAGAAGTTTATTAATATATATATTTTTTTAACATTCAAAGATAATGTTGCAGAGCAGTGGTGGGGGAGGGGGAGAGGAGAAGGAGGAAGGAAATAAGGTGGGAGGAGGAGGAATGGGGGCCATGGTTGAGGCCCATGGCACCCCCAACAGTACTGCAGGGGAGATCAGGGAACTTCCAGCAGTGGCTTGGTCATTGCTAGGCTGGATGCAGATGTCAGGGGGGTGTGGCTGAAGCCCTTGGCACCCCCACCTCCCTGGCTGAGGAGACCAGGGGGCTTCCAGCAGTGGTTCGGTGGTTGTCGCTGGACTGGTTGCAGGTTCAGGGAAGTATGACCAAAGCCCTCGGTCCCCCACTGCCTGGGCTCAGGAGCCCAAGGCACTTCCTGCGGCAGCTCAGTGGTTGTCACTGGGCTGGTTGCAGGTGTTGAGGAGATATGGCTGAGGCCCGAAGTCCCCCACCACCCTGGCCTGGGAGCCTGGGGTGCTTTCTTCTGCAGCTCAGTGGTCATTGCTGGGCTGGCTCTGGGTGTTGGAAGGACAAGGCTTAGTCCCCCACCTCCCTGGTTTGGAAGACCGGGGCACTTCCTTTGGTGGCTCAGTGGTTGTCACTGGCTGGTTGCAGATATCAGGGGGCATGGCTGAGGACCCCGGCCCTCCCCCCTCCCTGGTTTGGAAGCCCAGGGGGCTTTCATTCCTTCTAGGTTTTATAGGTGTTTTTTGGTGATGTGAGACCTTTACTAGTTAATATCAAAACTTTTTTTCTGGTTTGTGGGTATTTTGTTTTTTCTTTCAGTTCCGTGTTGGCTTATTTGCAGTTCCCACCACTTAAACTCTGCATTGGAACTACTTTGTGGTCCTTTGCTTATTTCTAAAATGGGGGAACTTCCTGTGGGGACCAGTATTTGAGCCCTATGGTTGAGCTAAATTGCTGCTTTGCTGCTGATTCCCTGGGGAAGGCTTTTTGTGCAGCTCGGGTTTTGTTGACATTGTATGTACTTCGGGGTCTTGTGAATTCCGATACACGAGAGTTGTGTGGAAACTCTGGTCTGGGCCTGAGACTTTTCAGCAAGCTTCATCCCCTGCAGATCTGTATTCCCCACCAGGGTCCGCTAAGTGGTCCTGTGCTAGTTGGAGGGCAGATCCACTGTCCATGCTGTGCTCCAGTGTTCCCCCAGTGGGCCCGTCTCCCCCACCACCCATGCTCCAAACACTTCCCATAGGATAGGTCATGCGCAGGTCCCTCATGTGATGACTCACTGGCCTCTGAGTGGCTCCTTTTTTTCAGTTGTTGTGGCTCCTCGCTTCTGTGTGGGTCCACAGGAACCCTTTTAGTGGTCTTGCTGGACTGAGGGCCACCAAGGCCCTCTTTTCACCTGTCGCCTCCAAGCAACTTCATACAAAGGGGACAGCTGCAGCTTTTGTCAGCTCTTGCTCCATGCGCTGACCAGCTCCAGACTTGAAGTGGTCAGGATTCAGAATGGTGGAAGCTGTCCTTTCTTTTCTTATTATGGCTTTTCCTGCCTTCATGAACTCCATAGGTCTCTCTTCCCCTTCCCCTGAGCTCTAGCAGCCCCAGCTTGGCTGTCGTCCCTTTTTTTTTTTTTTTTTAAAGATGACCGGTAAGGGGATCTTAACCCTTGACTTGGTGTTGTCAGCACCACGCTCAGCCAGTGAGCGAACCGGCCATCCCTATGTGGGATCCGAACCCGGGGCCTTGGTGTTATCAGCACCGCACTCTCCCGAGTGAGCCACGGGCCGGCCCTGTCGTCCCTTTTTAATAGTTGTAAATTGGTTGATTTGTGGGAGAGAGTGATGCTGGGGACCGTCTATTCTGCCATCTTCACCAGAAGCCTCAATAATGTTTCTTAAATATTTAGAATAGTATTGGTATGAATTTATCTTAATTACAAATTGTATTAGTCTGTTTCTATTGCTTATAACAAAATACACAGAACTGGGTATTTTATAAAGAAAACTAAATTTATTTCTTACAGTTTCAGAGGCTGGGAAATCCACAGTCTAGGGAACAAATCTGGTGAGCGTCTTCTTTGGTGGTGACACTGCAAGATAGCGGAAGCAAAGATAGAGGAACACTCTCCCATGGTGCTCTCCTTTTAAAGCCATGCCCCAACCACCGTTATTACTCCATTCACTAAGGCATGATCCTACAATCTAATCACCTCTTCAAGACCCCACCTTTCAATTACCATAATAGGATTTCCCACCCTCTTAATATTGTCACAGTGGGGACCAAGCCTCGAACACATTAAATTTGGGGGGACACAGTTCAATCCACTGCACAAATAGATTAGTTACTAGTTTAATGTTTTGGAAATATGATTTGGAGCTCTAGAGAGCATGATATTTACATAAAATTAATTGATTTCTCCACATTGAAAAAGGACCCCCCTTTTTTAAAACATTTCTTCCAAAAGATCTTGAAATTAGCATGAAGCATCTTATCTTGCCTTTTAATAATTATATCATTTTTCTTGGCTTAGGAAATACATTCTAAGCAAAACCTGCATTAACTCAATTTATAGTTAATAATAAAGGTGCACTAAAATAGGGAAATTAAAAAGCTGTCTTTTTCTACTTGCTATTCAACTATCATGCTTTTTCAGCTTAATGCTTTTAAAAAGAGTGATCCAATATCAATGTGCAGAATCTGTAACTTATACAACCTTCAATATGTCACCCCAGGTTCTCATCTCAAACATTCTGTTACTGTAGTAGAGGATATAGTTTTACATTTTATATCTACTTCTTCTCTTTCAAGTTCATTCTTTTTTTCTCCTCATTTTAAGTGTGAGCTAATTTCTAAGTTAGCTTTGTACTAGCTATGAAATACTTTATGCAAAATATAGTCACTAGTCACCACAGGCAAAAAAGTAGATACGCAGAATAGAAATTGTCAACTACAAGAAGTATTTTTCTATCTCAGTCTTTTAACTTTGGAATCACTAATTATTTATCATGACCATGTAGATATTACAGAATGTAACTTTTATTCTTAGTTTACAATATAGACAAGCTTATTAACATATTTATCTAAAATGCATTTGTCTAATTTATAATCATAATCACACACATATACAATTTATTAATACCACAGTAAAAGTAAAGATCTCCCCAGCTCCCTCCTTCTCTGTAATCATTTCCTAGTGCTGCCATAACAAATTGCATTAAACTAGGTGGCTTAAAACAACAAAAATTCATTCTCTCACAGTTCAGGAGTCCAGAGGTCCAAAATCAAGGTATCAGCTGCCTTGGTTCCTTCAGGAGTCTGAGGAAGAAACCATCCCGTGCCTCTCTCCTAGCTTCTGGTGGTTGCCAGCAATCCTTGACATTTCTTGGCTTGTAGACGCATCACTCCAATTCCAGCCTCCATCCTCACATTGCCTTCTTCTCTGTGTATCTTTATGCCCTCTCTTTCTCTTTTAAGAACACCAGTCATTGAATTTAGGGCTCACTGTAAATCCAAGATGATTTCACCTAGAGGTCCTTACCTAATTACATCTGCAGAGATCCTATTTCCAAATAAGGTCACATTCACAAGTAACAGGGCTTAGGATTTGAACATTTTTTTGGTGGGGGGGCACAGTTCAAATCACTATACTCCCTATAGGAGGAAGTTTAATTTAAATTGGAAACAATTTGGCATATCTCTTTTTTATAGTTGGAAAAGTGATCATTGAATTAATCTAAAGTATGTATGTTAGAAATCAGTTTTGTTTTTATGGAATCATTCTATTCTTGCTCTCCTGTGATACAGCTTATCTTTTTACTTTTTGATCAATTGAATGTAACATATATTTTTAGCAGTTCTAGTATATAAATGTATTTGATTGTGTCTTTCTAGAAGGTGGACAAGGACGTTGTCAACAGACTATACCTTTCTTTTGTTCTTTATACTTTGCTCAAAGAGACCAACATTTGGAGTGTGTCTGAAAAGTTTAATCTGCCTCGAGGATATATCCAAAGTCTTCTCACTGGAGCTGCCTCATTCTCAGCTTGTGTGTTACACTTCTGTGAGGTAATTCCATTAAATATATGATATATACTTTGTGCATATTCTTGTTTGAACTGTTACTAAACTCATAAACCAGTTAGTATGTCAGGATTTTTTCATTGTTGACTTATTCTATTGTTTCAAAGCATTCAAGATTTATTTAAGGTATATCTTTGTTTTTGTCTGCTTTGTTTTATGGTTATGATAAAGATATAAAAATTACTGAACTGAATCAATTAAAATACATAATGAATAAGTAGAAAGTGTCTAGTTATCCCTACTTTTCAAACCACCATTAGTAGTTTCAGTTTTGTGGAATTCTTAAAAACAACCTTTCTCCAATGATGTAGATTCCATATGAATGTTTTTCTTATTAGTGATAAATGTGCTTGGTTAATAAGTTACCAGTATCCAACAGCTACCATGTGACTACTTAGTACCATATTTTCTTGATTACCACAGTATTGTGATTTATCATATTTGCTTCCAGTGTGAGGCAGCTAGCTACTTTAGGTTTCTACATCAAATGTTTATTTCATAAAACAATTCAAGAAGAAAACTTTTATATTTTGGCCATATGCATTTGCAATAGATTTGTTTATTTTAACACTTTTTTTTTTTTGTATTTTGTCAATATACAATGTGGTTGATTATTATGACCCATCACCGAAACCTCCCTCCCTCCTCCCTCTCCCCCCTCCCACCCAAGAATGTCCTTTCCGTTTGCTTGTTGTAACACCTTCAAAGAAATTGTAGTTGTTATATCTTCTTCCCCACCCACCCCCCAGTTTTTTGTTTTTTGGTTTTGTGTGTGTGTGTGTGTGTGTGTGAGTGAATTTATTTGTAACACTTTATTTTTTAAAAGCCTTTGGAATTTCCTCAACATAGGAAAGCTTACCAGGCTTTTCTACCCAGATAATTTTTTTGATTGATTTATACTGTAAGCTATTTTTGTTGCATTTAAATTTCTTCTTGTTGGGTGGCATAATAATCCTTTCTACGTTGTTTCCATACTCAATTTTTAAAAATTTTTTCTCATGAATTCTATTTTCTAAATTTAAAATTTACTTCATTTTTTTTCGTCTTAAACCTCCATATTCTGTGTAAGTATATGGCAATTAATTCTATCATATGTGCTAATGAAGGGAGTAAATAATCCAAATATACCTGGCTTTCGATTGAGTGATAATTATTTTAGCGAATATACCTTTTAAATATTTTACTTAATGCTGATTTTTAAAAGTTAGCTTACATTCTCTGAGCACATACTAGTTAAGCAATAGACAAAAATTAAACTAGCCTAAAATACAAATAAAATGTATTTTCTTAAGTGTTCTATGTTTTTGTTCTTCATATTTAAAGACGTTCTCCCTGATACTCTTTCCCTTTGTTTTATTTAGGACTATCAGAACTTTTGAGCCTTATGTTCAAGTAAAAGAATCTATATGTAGAACCTGAAAACAACTATAATTTGATGGCTGATCCTAAGAAAAACTTAGTTGACAACTTGTGCTCTCATTAATGTATTTTTAATATTTTAAAGTGATTTTTCCTTTTAAAAAGTTATATAAATGGTATAAAATAGTATACAGTAATATTAGTTAAGTCATATTAGTTAAGATGCTTTTAATGACACGTAACAGAAAAATCTCACAGACGTTTAAACAATAAGGAACAATGATTATCTTAAGTAACAAGAAAGCCAGAACTAAGGCAGTTCCAGGGTTGATTGATTCAGTAGTTCTGTTCAAGGTTTTCTTTTCTTCTTTTATTCTGAAATCTTTCCGTCTCTATTACATTGACTACTTTCTTTTTTTTTTTTTTCTTTTTTTGGCAGCTGGCTGGTAAGGGTATCCAAACATTGACTATTTTCTTAATGGTCACAAGATGGCTAGCTAATGCTGTTCCATGCATCACATACTTTCACAATGATACCCAAAAGCTAGAAAAGGACCCTTTTTTAAAATTTAAAAAAAAAAAAAAAAACTATAGAAAGTTTCAAACATATAAAAGAAGACAAAATAGTATGATGAACTCCCATTTACCTACCCAGCTTTGATAATTACTGATTTGTGGCTTCCGGTATTTTTATTTTTTTAATGCTGCATTGAATATCATCTTGCTTTTGAATCTTTCCGTACTTAATATTTTGTCTTTGGGATAATTTCCCATATCTAGGAATTATTTTTAGTCGCTTGGGAAAGAAAGACTGCATTCACTTCCTGATGTTTTGATAAAAATGAATAGAACTCTCTTATTGACTTATTTTTCAATGTTCAATCTTTTTCCTCATCTCAAACAAGTTATCAAATCCCTCAGGGTCTCCACCATGTTTCCTCATAATAATTTTTTTTTTTGTCTTTTTCCGTGTCCGGCAACGGATCGCAACCCTCAGTGTTGCCCCCGTACCGGACCTGGACCGGCAACGGGACCGCAACCCTCAGTGTTGCTCCCATGCCTCGCTCAGCCAGTGAGCGGCCGGTCTGTATGTGTGATCCGAACCCTCGGTGGGAGCGCTGCTGCGCTTCCCAAGCGGCGCACTGTAGCAGTGCGCCACCGGGCCGGCCCCCTCATAATAATTTTGCTTGGAATAATCTTTCATCTCTGGCTTAACTCAAGTTCCATAACTTACATAAGGGAACATGCTTTCTGAGTCCACTACCACACAAACTCAACTTCGAAATAACTTACAAAAATTTAATTTTATATATTTTTTTGTGTTTTGCAGGAGCTTGAGGAATTTTGGGTTTATAGAGCCCTTTTGGTAGAACTTACCAAGAAGCTGACTTACTGTGTAAAGGCAGAGCTAATCCCTCTCATGGAAGTGACTGGAGTTTTAGAGGTCAGTAGCTTTACAGTTTCCTGACCAAGATTACTTTAACTAATGGAAAAGTCAGGTTTTACTGTTTTTTGAAGTCTTTCTACAGGGCAAGTGATAGCAGGAAATTTATTGCTCATTTGTTATAGGAGTCCTTTTTTAAAAAAAAAATAAATTGGTGCCATGACCTCCCAGAAATTCATTGTTAATTGGGAAGCATAACTAATAGAAAATCTCAGTTGTGAGAAAAATAATAGTAGGGGTGGGGGTGGATTTCCCCAAGTACATGCGCGCTACCACTTGTCTTTAGCATCTCTTCCTTCCTCCACCCCAGTGAAGAATTTCCTTCTGTCAGCTTGGACTCAGTGCCTGTTTCAAGTAGTGGTGTTAGCAAGGGTCATTTCCATTTTTTAAGAGAACGAGAAGAAAGTGTCCTCAATTGGTTCTCAGCTTTCTAGTTTCAGCCAAACCTACAGTTCAGTTTATTCTTTATCATTCATTTCTTGAATCCGAGAAGTTCTACTTAGGAAACATAAATGCACGCACGCACGCACACACACACACACACTCCCACACACACCAGTGTTCTACCCTGAGTAGATGATGAGAGCATTTTAAGAATGTTGGACTAGAACATTTTGCTTGTGGATATGAAATAATGACACTGACCTATGTGCGTTAATGGGTTTCTCATTTCTGATGGCAGCACACATTAATTGACTTGAGTGGCACAGAAAGCAATATTGCAGTCAGACTGGAACCAAATGCATCTTTTAAAATTCCTCAGGATTCTGATGTGTTATCTCTTCATATATACTTTGTTATCTTAGTTTATTTCTGTCTCTTGCCTGTGAAATTTTTTCTCTTCATTAAGACTCTTAATTTTTTTTTTTTCCTAATCCCAAATTCTTATCCTACTGATTTTCCTAACATTTTTCAGGGTCGAGCAAAACAGTTGTACAATGCAGGTTACAAAAGTCTAGTGCATTTAGCTAATGCAAATCCTGAAGTGCTAATAAGGACAATTGATCATTTATCAAGACACCAGGCCAAGAAGATTGTTTCATCAGCAAAGGTAAGCAAACAAATATTTTTTTTTCCTTTTTTTTTGCCTTTTTTACTGACCGGTATGGGATTGTAACCCTCGGTGTTGCGCCCGCGCCGCGCTCAGCCAGTGAGCGGGAACCAGTCACCACATGGGATCCGAACCCTCGGCGGGAGCGCCGCTGCGCTCCCAAGCAGCGCACTCTCCAGTGCGCCACCGGGCCAGCCCAAACAAATAATTTTTTTTTTAAAAAAGATGACCGGTTAGGGGATCTCAACCCTTGGCTTGGTGTTTTCAGCACCATGCTCAGCCAGTGAGCAAACCGGCCATCCCTATATAGGATCCGAACCCGTGGCCTTGGTGTTATCAGCACCGCACTCTACCGAGTGAGCCACAGGCCGGCCCTCCAAACAAATAATTTTTTAACTTTTATGTTTTGTAATGTTATCACCTTATACTTTAGATATCAGAACAAAAACATGTAATATCACATAAGTTTATTTCTGTGGACACAAAAGTACATATTCACAATTTGTGAATAAAAATAATGCATCTGTTATGACACAAGGCCTGCTGAAAAGAGAAAAAGACCTCCTAAGAAACAAAGACAGTTTTAAGGTTCATTGAAGTACAGGGAAGTCATTGAGCTCTGCCTTCCCACACCCTCTTCAAAAAGTTCTTTCCTCAGCATCCCCAACATCTGGTCTCCACATTTGAACACCATCATTGACAAGGAGCTTACAGCCTCAAAAATTTGGTTGTTCTATTCTTGGATGCTCTTAAGTATTACAAAAATGAGGCTAAATTTTGTCTTGAAATTTCTGTCATTGCATCATTGTACTACCCTCTGGAACTAGTGTATTTTTTCATTCATATGGTAGTTTTTCTACCAGACGAATATTCTGAAATTGCTTGCCTACTTCTAAACTTCATTGCTACACTCTTGTCATATATAGACAGAATTAGCTAAGAAGTAAATTTCCATCTTTCTTTTTTGAATGGTGTTCACATTGCAATTACCTTAATTGATCTTTACAATTCTGTCAGGTGGACAGTGTGAAAGTTATCTTCAATTTATTGATGAAACCACTAAGACTTACCTTTTCCCATTAGATTAGTAGTTCTTAGAGTTGGTAGGGATAAAGTTATAGCTGTTTCCATTGTTGTAGTACCTAGCACAGTACTCAGCCTCTAGTATATATTTAGTAAATATTTGAATAAATAAATAAATGAGACTTAAATCAAGTGAATAACCCAAGGAAATAATCAGTAAGTGGAAGAGCCAAGACTATAGAGTTAGACTGTATATTTTTAAGGATACAAACGGAGCTGCAATAACAGTGGCCAAAATAAGTGACTTTAAATTAGAAAAGTTTATTAGACAAGTTCAAACATAGCTGATATGGGGAATCAGTGGTGTATCCAGGGACCCATACTTCTGTCTTATTTGCTCAGCCATTCTCAATACAGGGCTTCCGTCCTTACAGACTAAGATACATGGTCTGGTTCTCACCATCTCTACTTTCCAGACTACTTAAAACAGTAAAGATATTCCCTGCAGTATTTTGAGTAAAGGTGTGGCTTAAATATTGCCAATAAGAGAGCAAGTAAGGAAACCAGTTAGGATTATACTGAGGTTATTCATTTTTTTTACCTGAAGTGACACAACAATTATGTGTATCGTTTTTAGTACATCATACCAGGAACCACATGATGTCAGTTTGTCCCATTATTGATGTTAACTTTTATCATCTGGTTTAGGAAGTAGTTTCTGCCAGTTTCTTCACTCTAAAGTTATTATTTTGCCCTTCGTAATTAGTATTTGGGTAGTAGATACTTTGAGACTGTGGTGGATATCCTATTCTTTATTAAACTTTCATATACTCATTTTAGCATTCACTGGTGATTTTTGCCTCAGTTATTTCTATGATATTTATCAAATGATGATTTTCTAACTTCATTATTCCTTCTACATTTATTTATTGGCGTTTTACTATGAGGCAAAGCGTTTCCTTCTCCATTTATTTATTTATTAAATTTATTTATATCAGTATGAACTTATGGGTTCATACTTATTTAATATATTATAATCCATTAATATAATTACTTATTTTGGTGCTCAAAAGGCCTCAATTTGACTAGGAGCCCCTGCAGGCTGTTTCCTATGTCTTTTCGACCTGTACTCATCATTCTTGAAGTATTTTCTTACTTTCTGGCTGTATCTATCAGGTTCTAATCATTAGGAGACAGAAACCACCCAGTAATTTAAACAGGAAAGTTTATTATAAAGAATTAGTAACCAGTAATGGGTTGATCTCTATGGGATCAACAGAACTTTAAAAAATATGGGAAGGAATACATTTGAGATATGGTCCATCTCACACCCCACACCACCCCCAGTGGATGGGATTCAGACTTTATTGGAGAGGGTAAAGCTGTGATCCATTGGATACCAGATAAGTTCACAATGATGCTGCAGCCAAGGCTGGCAAGCAGAAACTACCCACTGGAGTGCAACGAAACTGTCAGAAAGCTGCCTGGAGTGTGCTGTTGAACTTGCTTGGAAGCCAGCTCTAGTGCCTGTGAAACTGGCTAGGAATCTGTCCGTAGGGTAACTCACTGGAATGAGCACCACTGTCTTTCCAGCTTATTGACCAAGCACTGCAGGAACAAAGAAAAAGACATACCAAAACCAGTAAGAAGAATCCTTTCCTCCTATAGTCCTTCTAGAGCCCTCTATTGACAAAGCTTAACCTGGCAAAGGAGAAAATGTTTATAGGATTTAGCTTTATTATCTCCAACAGGACAATGAAGGATGGATTTGGAGCTGAGAAGCAATAAAACTAATATCTGGCATTGTGGCACAAAAAGATGTTCCAGGTTCAGCTTGCATTTTTCTTGCCTTGCAGTGGTATTTAGAAACCAAGTTTTAGGGGCTAGGTATGCACATTGCTACGGAGTTCTTTTTTTTTTTTTTTTAATTGAAACATAATTGATTATACATATTTATGGGGTACAGAGTTGACTGTCAGTATTTGTGTGCAATATGTGATAATCAAATCACTATTGTTAGCATGTTCATCATTACAAATCATTATTATTCTTTGTGTACGTTTTCCATTAGGGAATTACCATTGCTTCTAGGTTCTCTCAGCAGACAAAGCTCACGTATGTCTGTATAATTTTCTATATTTGTGTGTAAATTATTAAAGGCCATGAGCTCATACTGGTAACTCCAATTCTGGTTTGTCTCAGGTACATATTGCTGGATAACAAAGTTTTACTCCAACTTACTAGCTTAAAACAGTTATTGTACTCATGTTTTTATAGATTAGGAATTCTGAAAGGTTTAGCTGGGTGGTTCTCATTGGGAGTTTCATACAATTGCAGTCAGGTTGACTGGAGCTATAGTCATCTGAAGGCCAACTGGGCTGGATGTCCAAAATGGCTCATTCATATGGTTGGCAGTTGGTAATTGGCTGTTCACTATGGCTTTCCACTAGAACAACTACATATGGCCTTTCCATGTGACTTGGGTCTCCAGTGGTATAGCAACTACGTTTTGAGAGGGAATGTTCAGAGAGTGAGCATTTCAAGAGATCAAAACAGAAAATGCAGGAAATCTTCTGAACTAACCTCAGAAGTTATGCAGTGTCATTGCCACTGCATAATCTTGGTTACTGGAGAGTTATTAAGACCTGTATTGAAGGGAAAGGGAATTAGAACCCAACTTCTACATGGGAGAAGTGTCAAATAATTTGTAGTCATCTTTAATGTCTGCCCTCTGGTCACAAATTATTTACATTTCTCCCACATGCAAAATATACACTCATCCCAAAAGACTTTTTCCTTATGACATCAGACTCAGGTCCAGTATTTCTTCTTTTTTTTTTTTTTTAAAGATGACCGGTATGGGGATCTTAACCCTTGACCTGGTGTTGTCAGCACCACACTCTCCCAAGTGAGCCACAGGCCGGCCCCCAGTATTTCTTCCAAATCAAGCAAAGGTGTGGGTGATACACTGTGAGTACAGTTTCATAAGTATAGCTCCTCTCAGTGTGAAGACCTATGAACTAAAGAGACTACATACAATGGTGAAACCAGAGGTAGGAGAACCATAGTATACTCCCATTCAAAAAGAGAGAAAACGAGTGGTACATAGCAGCATTTCTGAAATTCAGCCAGGCATATGTGGCCAGTTCCTTAATGAAGACCCAGTTCTTCTCCCTGAAAATGATTCTTCTGGCTAGGGGTTCCTTCATCTGATCCATTCTTCCTTTTCCATAAGCAATGGCTCATGTTTGCAGCTAGGTAGCTCTCTCTGTCTGCTTCCTATCTGTTGAAGGTCAAAACTTCAAAAGCTCTTTATAGTTTGTACCATCTCTGTCTGTATTTATTCAACATGGTATAATTTCTTTTAAAACATTGTGATTTCTTTTTTTTGTTGTTTTTTTCGTGACTGGTAAGGGGATCACAACCCTTGGTGTGGTGTCACCCGCACCGCGCTCAGCCAGTGAGCGCACCGGCCATTCCTATATAGGATCCAAACCGCAGCGGGAGCGTTGCTGCGCTCCCAGCGCCGCACACTCCCGAGTGCGCCACGGGGCCGGCCCAAAACATTGTGATTTCTTATTTATCTATTTATAATCTCCATATAGGTTGGCTTTTTTACAGCATGGTTGTTGGGATCTGACACAGATCATTCAATGACCTTGGAATCACTGTTGGAAAAAACCAAGAAACCAAGGCAGAAACTACAAGACTTCTTTCAACTGAGCCCTGTCATGCAGCATCATTTTTTCTGCATTCTATTTGTTATAAGTGGATCACTCAGGCCAGCACAGATTAAAGAGTAGGAGAATTAGATCCCATCTTTCAATGGAAGTGTCAAAGAATTTCCAATCATATTTAATTTGCCACCTACCCCATACGGCAGGACTTGTTAACAGTCTTCCTCCTTTTCATATTTTTAGTTTTCTTCTCCAACAGTGAGAAGCCTGGCTCCTGTTTTCCTCAATTGTAGAATACAATGAAAGTAATTTCAGAATTGTTAGATTATACTACTGTGAAAAGACTAACTAGAGTTCAGTATTTATTTACAGCTCTTTTTGTCTTTAGTCTGAGAAAATATAGTTGAAATGTTGCTTGGTGTTTTGGGGGGTGCTTTTTTTAAAAATCTGCTTCAGAGTGGCTTTTATTCATTTGAAACACAGATACTGTTTGTATTCCATTTTAGTTACCCACCCCCGCCCCTTAGGGATTTTTTTTTTCTTTTTTAGTTTGTAAAATATTAAATATTAACCTGTTTTTTTAATATTCCAATTTAAATAGTATTACTAAGATTTATCTTTATTTTATTTTACTTCTGTAAGTTTGCTTGAATTGCAGTTTTAAATATTAGTTTTGATCCAATAGGTTTTTCTTATTTATCAATTCCAATTGTATTTATGTTGGATTTTCTTTACCCATCTCCCATTTTTTTTTTTTTTTCCTTTTTATCTTTTTTACTGACCGGTAACGGGATCGCAACCCTCGGTGTTGTGCCCACACCGCGCTCAGCCAGTGAGCGGGAACCGGTCTCCACATGGGATCCAAACCCTCGGCGGGAGCGCCACCACACTCCCAAGCGGCGCACTCTCCAGTGCGCCACCGGGCCGGCCCCCCATCTTCCATTTTAATCTCTCTGATCCTTTCTACATCTTTCTTTATCTCATTTTTATTGTCTTCATTGTTTTCCTGCTTTTTTTGTTGTTGTTCAGTAAACCTACTTAGGTTTTTATTCAAGTCTGCTCTTCTGTGGGTACCCAGTTATTTAGTTATAGTTGTTAGTTTTTATTTCTGATATGATCTTGCCTTTTTCTTCTATTTCTTTCCTGAGATCAGTCAACCTTTGTGTCATATATACTGGTTTTTGATCATTTCTGTTTTTAATTCTTAAACCTCTTATTTGGGGTATATTTCCCACTCTACCCCCTAATGTCTCCAATTTTTTATTTGAGAACATTTATTTCAGTTTGGAGTGACATGTTACAGTCCTTCTGCTTCATGGTTTGCTTTCAGGTAGAGAAATTTTTATGAGCTGAAGAGCTTTGATTCTCATTTCTGTTTTCTTTTTGTATAGTAGCTTTGTATAGATAACAACTACTTAATGCCTCTGCATTTCTTGGACAGTGTGGCCATGTGGAATGGTTTATGAGAATCCCAGTTCAAGAGTGTTCTCTTTTGTCAAAGTAGCAAAGTATGTTTTTTTCTAATGGATGGCTTGGAGTGGGAGGGGAGTGTACAGAGGGTTTGTGTCCTTTGATTTTTTAAATTTCTTTTTGTCCTAGAGGATTATAAATTTTTCCCTTGTTTTCTTTTCTCCTCACTGCTCAGCTTCCAAAGGGCACCTCCCTCAAAAGCATTGCCTTTCCAAGACTGCCTTCTACAATCCCACACACATTTTAGGTCCCTTCCTATAAACAATGCTTTAATCTACCAAGATTCTTTTTTCAGTATTTTTATATTTGGGTAGCCTTTCTCTCTCTAGAGATGATTTTATTTAATCTTAGACCCTATGTTTTCCTCTTATCTTGTCCATGTAGTATTTTCTCAACCTTACCTTGATCTCAGCAAACAGAGTAGGAGTTCAAGAAATTGCTTCTGGTAGAAATTGGTAGATTTTTTTAAATTATAAGTAATTTGAGACTGATGGTGTTCTCTGTATTCTAGTATTGCTGACACATGGGTTTTGTGTCGTTTCCTTATTGTTATTGTTGATCTGTATAGTTTTTAGAGGGCGTGTTGGGAGATTTGTTTTACATGGTCACCATTACCTCAACTACTGGAAAGCTTACCTAATTACATTTTCATCTCTTTTATATAATGCTGTGTAATGCTATGCTTTATCAAATTGGTAGAAAGTGTTTTTATTTTTTTCCCTTTCACTCTGTTTCATACATTTTTTTTCCCTCTATGTGATTTCACTAAACTTTTTTATTATAAAAACTTTATAATAGAGGGCCGGCCCGGTGGCGCACTGCTACAGTGCGCCTCTTGGGAGCGCGATGGCGCTCCCGCCGAGGGTTCGGATCCCACATACAGACCGGTTCCCGCTCACTGGCTGAGCGAGGTGTGGGAGCAACA
>NW_007726554.1:522250-539751 GCF_000696425.1 Galeopterus variegatus
AAAAAAAAAAAAAACTTTATAATAGAGTACTTCAAACACTTCATCCTTATATGCACAAAACCCAGATGCAACAAATACCAACATTTTATTTCTGATTTTTGGAATAAAGGGGAAAAATCATTATTTAGCAAATATTCATTGACATCTTTTATGTACAATGCTTAGAAATGCATTCTTTGCTCATTTATGTTGCTTTTGAAATTAGCCATGTAACTTTAGGAGCTTGAATAAAACTTTTTTTTTAAATACTGGTAGGTTTTTAAAAGCATACTAAATTTTGAGGAATAATAAAATACATATATAAACGATAACATTTTCAGGAGCTCATTAAATTTTTGCAAAATTGTCTTAGATTTTTATAGATTAAAAGTTAATTTTTAAGTGGCTGAGTCTTCAATAAAACAAGTCTTTGAGAATATTAAAGCTCCCTTTATTTTTGGTATACTAAATGCAGTGATCAGCTAAAATGGTTTTAACTAAATGCCTCAGCTTCATTTACTATAACCACTTCTTCTTAAGTGACTATTTTTCAATCTCATTAGTTTTACTGTCTAGATTACTGATGTCTAAGGATTCAGGTGTCTAATAGATAGTGGTGAAAATGTTGGCAATTCTCTAGCTATGCATTTTTGGCCTCATATTTTGATCTTTTTATTGTAGATGCTGTTGCATGAAAAAGCAGAGGCTTTGCAAGAAGAAGTAGAAGAGTTATTGAGATTGCCTTCTGATTTCCCTGGTATAGTGTCCTCTTCCATTGAAAAGGCATGAAGCTATCTGATGAGCATTTTCAGTTTGAATTATTTATTGTACGTTTTCAGTATGAATTATTTATTGTGTTTTATTAAAGATTCCCTATACTTTATAAAGAAAAAATATATTTTTTAATTATACATTAAGTACTATGGCTAATGTTTGAATATACCTCTCACCCATAATTGTGGTAACCTTCTCACTAATAATCCATCTTTTTCAATACTTACATTTATTTATCTGCTCAAAAATCGATAATGTCCACCACAAAATGAAATCCGACTTCCTCAACATATCCCCAGTCTACCTTTGTAGCCAGATCTTTAGTTATTCTCCTACCCATTTCTTTCACCAAACTGCACTATTTGAAATCCCAAGAATTTTACCTGTAATTTCCAAACCCTTCATTTCCTGACTGCTTTATGTTATTCCCAGGGCATGAAAATTATCTTTAAAATGTGCTATGTAGGGCCGGCCTGGTGGCGCACTGCTATAGTGCGCCGCTTGGGAAGCGTGGTGGCGCTCCCGCCGAGGGTTTGGATCCCACATACAGACCGGTTCCCACTCACTGGCTGAGCGAGGGGCGGGAGCAACACCACCGAGGGTTGCAATCCCGTTGCCGGTCCCGGTCCGGTACGGGTGCGACACTGAGGGTTGCGATCCGTTGCCGGACACGAAAAAAAAAAAGGAAAAAAAAAAATGTGCTATGTACATTTTACTTGTACTTCAAGTATGAACTAAAAACACTCAAATGCTGTTTCCTCTATGAAATTATTTCAGGATTATCCTTACCCCCACCCCATACGTGAGTGCTTTTTCTATAAATATTTTGGGCCCTTCCTTTATGCCCATCTCTTTGTTTCTGCTACTAGTTTGTAATCTGGAGGGCCAAGACTTTTTTTATCATCTTTGTATGCCACACAGCACCTACAACACTTTATTGCACAAAGTAGGAACCTCAGTGAAGAATGAATACTACCCAAATTAACAGGTTTTTTTTGTTTTGTTTTGTTTTTTGGGTGGCTGGCCAGTATGGGGATCTGAACCATTGACCTAAGTGATCAACACCATGCTCTAACCAACTGAGCTAACCAGCCAGACCCCAAATCAAGAATTTGAAGATTCTCTTTAAACACTTAAATATTGCCTCTTCCTCCTTTCTTTTCAGAATTATAGCTTAAATATAGATGATGCTGGTACAAGAAAAAAGGTGAAAATTAGCAATATTTATGAGTGTTAATCTGGTTTGGTTAAAGTTCTACTCACCTGTTTAAGAAACATCCAGTGGAAACCTTGCAAAGAGATTCACAGTCTTAGTTCTTTGTGCCTTACATTTTAAACCATTATAGTATATAGCAGTCATTTACATAGTACTTTCTACATGCTAGGAACCACTAGGATGTAATGCTAGGGAAAAAATGAAGGCCAGGTGAGAGGAACACTTAGCATTACATCCCAATATTGCATCCTTGCCCCACTCCTATATCTACATCTTTTTATATAAGCCAAAGTATAGCATCCTTTTTTTTTTTTTAAAAAAAAGATGACTGGTAAGGGGATCTTAACCCTTGACTTGGTGTTGTCAGCACCAGCTCTCCCAAGCAAGCCAACCAGGCATCCCTATATAGGGATCCGAACCCATGGCCTTGGTGTTATCAGCACCACACTCTTCCAAGTNACGGGTGCGACACTGAGGGTTGCGATCCGTTGCCGGACACGAAAAAAAAAAAGGAAAAAAAAAAAATGTGCTATGTACATTTTACTTGTACTTCAAGTATGAACTAAAAACACTCAAATGCTGTTTCCTCTATGAAATTATTTCAGGATTATCCTTACCCCCACCCCATACGTGAGTGCTTTTTCTATAAATATTTTGGGCCCTTCCTTTATGCCCATCTCTTTGTTTCTGCTACTAGTTTGTAATCTGGAGGGCCAAGACTTTTTTTATCATCTTTGTATGCCACACAGCACCTACAACACTTTATTGCACAAAGTAGGAACCTCAGTGAAGAATGAATACTACCCAAATTAACAGGTTTTTTTTGTTTTGTTTTGTTTTTTGGGTGGCTGGCCAGTATGGGGATCTGAACCATTGACCTAAGTGATCAACACCATGCTCTAACCAACTGAGCTAACCAGCCAGACCCCAAATCAAGAATTTGAAGATTCTCTTTAAACACTTAAATATTGCCTCTTCCTCCTTTCTTTTCAGAATTATAGCTTAAATATAGATGATGCTGGTACAAGAAAAAAGGTGAAAATTAGCAATATTTATGAGTGTTAATCTGGTTTGGTTAAAGTTCTACTCACCTGTTTAAGAAACATCCAGTGGAAACCTTGCAAAGAGATTCACAGTCTTAGTTCTTTGTGCCTTACATTTTAAACCATTATAGTATATAGCAGTCATTTACATAGTACTTTCTACATGCTAGGAACCACTAGGATGTAATGCTAGGGAAAAAATGAAGGCCAGGTGAGAGGAACACTTAGCATTACATCCCAATATTGCATCCTTGCCCCACTCCTATATCTACATCTTTTTATATAAGCCAAAGTATAGCATCCTTTTTTTTTTTTTAAAAAAAAGATGACTGGTAAGGGGATCTTAACCCTTGACTTGGTGTTGTATTGCATCCTTGCCCCACTCCTATATCTACATCTTTTTATATAAGCCAAAGTATAGCATCCTTTTTTTTTTTTAAAAAAAAAGATGACCGGTAAGGGGATCTTAACCCTTGACTTGGTGTTGTCAGCACCAGCTCTCCCAAGCAAGCCAACCAGGCATCCCTATATAGGGATCCGAACCCATGGCCTTGGTGTTATCAGCACCACACTCTTCCAAGCTCCCAAGCAAGCCAACCAGGCATCCCTATAGAGGGATCCGAACCCATGGCCTTGGTGTTATCAGCACCACACTCTCCCAAGTGAGCCATGGGCCGACCCTCAAAGTATGGCATCCTAATGTCCTAGTAGAATTGTGGGCTTCACTGTACATGTCCCATTTGTTGCACTAAAAAAATTGTAAAAGAGCAACTGACTAGTCTGCTGGCTATGCAGGCCAGCCTCTGAGGTGCGTTCATGTGGTTCATGTCCAGTGTTAAGCTTTTTAAAGTCTAGAAACCCCAGTTTTACTCGTTTGCCAAAGTGAATAAGGTTCTGATTCTCGCTAACCAATTTATGAGAGAAATAGAATATTTGTATCTGAAGTCCAGGACAATACGCACATTTTTCTAGGTCAATCTAACAAATACTGTATCAAGTGTAGTGATGGGGGATTAGCTTTTAAAAGATATTAAAATTTAAAGAAATTTAAACAGTTTAGGTCTAGAGAAGAAAAGCAAAGTAGATAAGTGGGAACAGAGTGAAGAATTAGAAATAGATCCAAACATTTAAGAATTTAATCTATAATAAACATGATTTTTAATTTTGAGTGGTAACTGGGATAAAACAAATAAAAATTAGAAAAAACTTCCCTGGAACTGGTGAAAAGCATTAAAAGGGCTCACAAAGTCCTGACCAATACCCAGACACACTGCCATGAAAAATCAGGACACTCAGGATAAAGCTTCTAGGGGGGAAAAATAGAAATATTACAAACCAAAGGAGTAAAAATTGTATTAACATCTATTTATTGGTTATGCTGAAAGACAATAAAACCATATCTTCAGAGGTGTGGAAAAAGTGTTCTGGATATCTATGCCCATCCTAGCGTACAGGTGAACATTTTGAGACCTGCAAGGACTTAGAAATCTCTTAGACTCCAGATTCTTTTGTGAGAGAAAAATAAACTAATTCACTTAAACCATTTTATTTTTTTAGACTCTGAGGTGCAAAAGTTTATCCTTTTCCCTAAAGGATATTAACTATTGCGACCCTGTGGCTTGTTCTACATTGACTGCAGATAGCATCAGCATTGGGAACTATTTGAGCAAAATATACAAAGATCGGATTCAAAAGAAAATATCTGATTTATGATTCACCTTTCATACCTAACCTGGAGTAGGAATATGTCCATTTGCAAGAACAGTTCTGATATTACCTTTGTATTTGTGAAGCAATCTCCACTCTCTAAATAATATGGAAAATGCCCAGGTTAAAGCAAGACCAAATTATTATTTCTCTTGTATTTTTAAAGTATGTACTCAGGTGTGATGATCACAAGGGATACAATATTGACAATCAATGATGATTTTTAATGTTTCTTTTGTGAAAATTTATAGTCTATCAGGATATTATATGATAAATTCACTCAAAAGTTCCTGAAAGACATTAACACGTGAGAAAAAACAGAGTTGAAGTCGAGTTGTACCAGACTAAATAAAAAGGGTAGTTTTCTGCAATCCAAACCCTCCAGATAGTTGGAATAATTACACCAAAATATAGGGTGAGTGTTTTCTGCCATTCACACCAACAAGGGACTCAGCACTCGATGTTAAGGAGGTATGAGCTGCCTTCTCCACTAAGCTGTTAACATTGAGCTCTCTTTTGCCTCTTATAGTTGTGTTTAGAATGTTCCGAAGCGACCTTGGAAGAGAAAACTGGGTATGATAAGTTAGCATCCTTCATTTCCTTCATTTTTCATGTTTAAAATAGTCTTTTGATCCTTTTCTTCAGTAAATAGTTACCAAAGTATTATGTAGCCATTGGGACTTAGAAAACAATGCCCCAAAAGTATGGCACTTTGGCATGCTGGACACTGTACTAAAATAGGAAAGCCTTAGAAGCTGCCTCAGAACTAAAGACTTCATAATCTTCTTTCTTTTCCCATCCCCTCCCCCACCATCATAGGGAGGGACTCCCTCTGGAATATCCTTATGTGACTAGGGAAACTTCTTTCCAAAATAGTGCAATTGTCTTAAGACCTCCTCCCTAGGAATTTTATTTTAAAAACAGGAAAGATTAAACACCTGCGAAGAGAAGAAACTAAAAGTTCTCATCATGCCCAGATAGACCTTTCATCTATTCTTCCTAGGGCAACTGCAAGAGATTGCCTGGGAGGCTTTATCTACATAATAAAATGACCTTTGTTCACAATGAAGTTCCACCCTTCACCTTCCTACCACCTCCCTGAGAGTTCAGAGGAACTTTAATTCAGCCCATTGCTCTTTGGGCTCATTCTCCCAAAAATCATTTACTACCCTTTACAGTCATCTATAGCCTGCATTCCCCTTTCCCTCTCCTCTATGAAGAGGCAACCATCGGGCCCTTCTTTGAGTCTCATATTTGTGAGACTTCCATGTCCATATGCATGTTAATAAATTTGTATGCCTTCTTTTCCTGTTATTCTGACTACTGTCAGTCATTTCAGTGATCTTCAGTGGGTAGAGAGGAAGCTTTCCCCCCATTCCTTCATGGCCATTTGGAGTACTTTTTTTTTTTTTTTAAAGATGACTGGTTAGGGGATCTTAACCCTTGACTTGGTGTTATCAGCACCACACTCTCCCGAGTGAGCCATGGGCAGGCCCTGGAGTACTTCTTGAAGATATGATAATTATCTTTCAAAAGAACACGAGTATGCAATTTATTAAAATTTTGCTATTTAGAATGATAATCGTCATTCTGGAGGAAATGGTTGGATTTTTGCTTTAGCCAAACCAAATGTATTAGATGATTAAATTTTCCCAAAATGAGCTATATGCATGTAGATGTAGTCAAACAAATGAGTGACCTAGAAACACAAGTGTTTTTTGTTTGTTTGTTTGTTTTTTTAAAAAGATGACCGGTAAGGGGATCTTAACCCTTTACTTGGTGTTGCCAGCACCACGCTCAGCCAGTGAGCGAACCGGCCATCCCTATATGGGATCCGAACCCGGGGCCTTGGTGTTATCAGCACCGCACTCTCCCGAGTGAGCCACGGGCCGGCCCGAAACACAAGTTAATACACTGGAAGTATCTGGTGTTTAAAATTCTGTACATTATAATCTGAGTATGTGTTTTGTTTCTTCTAAGTACTTTAAGTAACCTATTTTAAATTTTTTAACTCAAATGAGTGTGAAACCTGATGTGGTAGGCAGAAAAATGACCTGCCCACAGATACTCTTAATTCCTGGAACTTATAAATAGGTTACATGACAAGGGGGGTTATAGTTGTAGGTGGAACTACGTTTGCTAATAAGCTGACCTTGAGATGGAGAAAGTAACCTGAATTACCTGGGTGGGCCCTATGTAATCACAAAGGTTCTTATAAGTGAAAGAAAAATAGAGTAAGAGTCAGAGCAATATGATGTGAGAAAGACTCAACCAGCTATTGTTGGCTTTGAAGATGGAAGGGGCCTCCAGCCAAGGAATGCAGGCAGCCTCTAAAAGCTGGAAAAAGCAAGGAAATGGATTTTCCCTGGAGCCTCCAGAAAGCAATGCAGCATCTGCTGTTAGGCTACTGAGACCAGACTTCTAACCTCTGGAACTGTAAGATGATAAATATGTGTTGATTTAAGCCACTACATGTATGGTAATTTATTACAGCTGTAATGGAAAACTAATACATCTGAAAATAGCTCCCTGGCATGAAAGGGTTCTAGGAACACAATTGGAAAACCATGATTCTGGAGGATTTCTTCTGGATCTTAGCATATGAACAATCTGAGTTAAATGTGTTGTGCTCATGAAAGGATTATTTTGTATTCCTGAAAACTATCTTTATGGAAGTTAATTGTGATGAATTCCTACCATTTTTATTAATTGTACTTTTTCAGTGAAAATATTTATTTTTATTTATCCTGTTGATAACAGCTTAAGTAAGGGCTGATGGTTAGCTCAGTTGGTTAGAGCTTGGTGATGATAACAACCACAGTCCAGGGTCCCTGTACCAGCCAGCTGCTAAAAATAAATAATAAATAACAGCTTAAGTAAAATGTAAAAGTCCTATCCCAAGATAGTTAAAACAAGACAACAACAAAAAATATCCAATTACCACAGAGTAATGAAAGTTTGAATCCCTAACTTCTGAGGAGTTTTTATGAACTATCTAGTCTATAATATTTTCCCAAACCTTTTTTCTCTCTTTAAAATGGGCCAAAAGTATATTATATAGAGATATGCATAAAGCCATGAAAATGTAGACTAACAGCAATGTAGGTGTAAAGAACTAGCTATTATAATGCTATATGCTAAATAATTTTCCTTTGTGGTAAAATATATGATCACACATAAAATTGGAAAAACATCCATAGGCAATAGACAACTCACTCTATACAAAGTGTAGTAACACTAGTTTGATTCTGTATAAATGTTGAAACACTTTGAGAGTTATAATAAAAGTCTACAGGCTATCCTAGAAATGGATATTGAAGAAATTCAACATAATTTTGCTGAAATTTGTCAGAGACGCATGAAAGCTCAACAAAAATATTTAAATTCATTTTACTGAATAGTTTTAATATGTTTAAAACTATAGACACTGGTGGAAAACAAAAGAGGTGGAGTATTTGGTCCTTGCTTCTTTTAGGAGTAGTAAAGTACAAATACATGAACCATGAGCCACTGAAGATAACAAAATGAGACTCAGGGTATGAAAGATGAATGCTCTAGGCACCAGAGAGAGAAAAGCAAGAGGTAGAGTTGTTGAGAAAGAACTGCAGAAGAGCTGGACCATGAACTAGATGCTAAAAGGACAGGAGAATTGAGAATGTCAGACATGAAGAGGGAGAGGACATTTGGGGGAGGGCGAACACAGGGACTCTTCGAGCTGAGGTTTACAAAGCAGAGGCTGAGAGCCACACCATCTGTGTATCTGAGTTCTCAAAGCAGTAGCAAGAAACCAGAAAAGCAGCAGCACATGATTTCTGCTGAGCCATCTTTACTTTCTCATCTGGTCCTCCCTGTGATAAATGAAAGGCATGTGAGAAATGTCTGACAGAGGTGTGCACATGTGACCACAATATGGGCAGAGCCATATGGAGATCAAGTTCATAACCTTGGCCTTGCTAGCTCTGTGATATGTCTGTCTAAATCAACTCCTGCTCTCTATGACAAAAAGAAAATGTATCTGACCTTTCTTAAAGACAAAGCTGGACACTAGTTAAAAGCACAAAGGATAGACTTTGCTCCATGATAACCACTGCAAATAGGAAGAGATAAAGTAGGATTTGTGCAGAGGTGGCTGGGTGTTTTAAAGGGAGAATGAGGGAGTACAGTGCAGGAATGAGTGGGAGCTCAAGCAGAGACTGGCTTTGTCAGTTGCAGTTTACCTGAAGGAGAAGCAGATTTTTCCTCCTATATTTATGGCAGGAGGCAGTGGTGCAAGTTAGAGCAAGGCGCACACCAGGCTGGGAGGGCTGGGAGGGAGAGCAGGAGTTATTTCCCTGAATGTTTGCATTTCAAAGAGATAGTTCTCAGGTCTTTGAGAAAACAGTTCTGGGTGGTGGAAAATCAATATCTCAAAGAGGGAGAGAAAAAATGTACAACCACAAGCTTTCTTAAAAAACTGCTTAAGTAGGGTCAGGTTTAGGGGTATATCTATTAACAGGTTTAGGCTGGAACAAACCGCAATTCTCCTGGTTGCCTTGAGGTTTCCCAGGCACAAACTCTAAGAGGGGCTGGAGCCATCCTAGGGATGCAGTCATGAGCTGTTAGAAACTATGTTAGCATTTGTTCAAGTCTATTGGAGGGGTATAGGATGTATATGAAATCATTTGTGCTGAGAGTTTGCAGTTTTTTTTTGTTTTGTTTTTTTTTAATTTTTGTTTTTTTTTAGAGATGACCGGTAAGGGGATCTTAACCCTTGACTTGGTGTTGTCAGCACCACGCTCAGCCAGTGAGCGAACCGGCCATCCCTATGTGGGATCCGAACCCAGGGCCTTGGTGTTATCAGCACCGCACTCTCCCGAGTGAGCCACGGGCCGGCCCCTGAGAGTTTGCAGTTTTTATAGGCCAAAGTTTAGGTCTAGTCAAAAAGAGGTCTCACGGGCTGGCCCGTGGCTCACTCGGTAGAGTGCAGTGCTGATAACACCAAGGCCCTGGGTTCGGATCCCACATAGGGATGGCCGGTTCGCTCACTGGCTGAGCGTGGTGCTGACAACACCAAGTCAAGGGTTAAGATCCCCTTACCAGTCATCTTTTTTAAAAAAAAAAAGAGATCTCAGAGGAGATGCCCTAAAATTTGGTCAAGACGAGAGTCTTGGGCCGGCCCGTGGCTCACTCAGGAGAGTGCGGTGCTGATAACACCAAGGCCTTCTAGTCACCTCTGTACAAGTCCAAGTTATTCCAGAGCTATTTGTGTAGCTCTTAAGTTCGTCTTTCAACACTTCTTTAGCAGTAGGAAGGCTTTAGAAATCAGAATGACCTTGAAAAGTTTCCTCCACCTATTGCTTCAGCCTGAGCAGGTGCAGTTCAGAATGACCTCAAGGGAAGTTGGACTTTCATAGGCAATAGGCTGCACTTCAGTTTTCCCAGTTTGTGCAGACATACTAAATCAAAATTAAATGTTAATGACAGTGGTGTCTGTGCCACTCTGCTGGGGAAACAGAGAAACAAGGCTCTAACAGCTGTCAGTAATTGGGTCACTGCCTTCCCCTGATCTCTGGCTGCCTACTTTTACACCAACACCTACCATCATTAACAGCCCTGCTGCCAAAAAGAATCACTTTTGCCAAGATATTGGGCTGGAAGAAGCTGAAAGTCCTTGAAACAAAGCACAAAAGGAAGACATGAGTCCACACAAAGAAAAAAGTAAGAATGGTCTGATGCCTCACTACACAGGATTACAGGCAGAACAAGCTTGGCGGTTGCTGTGTCTGCACTCCTGTTCCTGTGGGCAGTGCGGACTTCAGGTGGAGGCTGGCTTCCCCATAAGCTTTTTTTTTTTTTTTTTTAAAGATGACCGGTAAGGGGATCTCAACCCTTGACTTGGTGTTGTCAGCACCATGCTCAACCAGTGAGCTAACCGGCCATCCCTATATGGGATCCGAACCCGTGGCCTTGGTGTTACCAGCACCGCACTCTACCGAGTGAGCCACAGGCCGGCCCCTTCCCCATAAGCTTTGATGTGTCCTTTCTAGTTGTCTTTTCCTGCAGTATTAACAGATTCTAACAGCTGTCAAAACTTCTTTCATGTCAGTTCAACAATGAGGAAGAGTCTTTCCCATTATTTATTCCAAATGCATAATTGGCATGTGATTCATAATGGTTTCATTAATAAGTAATGGTCAATCAGGTTCCTGTGTCTGATAGAGGCCACTAAGCAGGCTTAAGACCAAAGAAATCCATTCCATAGTTCCGCTTTTCCATATAAAACTTCAGTGATCTGTTGAACAAGAAGCTTGGATCCCATGTTTGGTAACAGACGCCCTGGCTGGTCTCTGCTAGAATTGCAGGGAAATCATTCCATAGGTAATTTAGGTAGCTTGGAAGGAACTGAACTCCACTCCACATCTCTGGGAAAACTTGCCATATCCGTATTGTAAGTTAAGAAGCTTCTGAGTGTTATTGGGGTGTTTTATTTAGGCACCCATTTGGTGTTGCTTATAAACCAACATAAATGAGTAGTTTCATGTATGTGACTGTTGGGGGCAGTGGAGGTATCTCTCAAATAAAAAGCTCTTCTTGCTATTTAGGCAGTACTATCAAGGTAGCAATTTAAACACCGTCTTAGGCTGAGTCTCCTCCAGGTTTCCAGCTTCTGCGAGATGGCTCCTGGCAGCCTCCAGTGTGGTTGGTTTCCACGGATGGCGTGGTCCTGGCTCCTGGACTCCTAGACCCTCAATTTCCCCTGGTTGTTCCCCTGAACCCCAGAGCAAGCCTCAGCTTGGGGGAGCGGGATATAGCTAAAGAAAAATAGCTTGATCAGGCAGGACAAGCTGGATTCCTAGGAGTAAAAATAATAAGAGTAGAGTTGATTAATCACAAACTTCCTTAGGCTAAGTCTTGACCTGGGAGTCAGGATGTTTTGTTTCTTAGTCTAAGATTTGATTTGAAGGTCAGAATGTTTTTTCTTAACTGAATGCTTAATGGCTTATGATAACATCTGTAATGCCAATCTCAAGTTATTTCTGCAGACTACCTGCAACTACAAACCTGCTTTGAAGCACACGCACCTTGGACCCTAAGGCACCCTGGAAAATATCGGTCAAGATGCAGGAGTAGTTGTGCTGACTTCACCTCAAACCAGTCAACACTTCCCACATGACTCCCACGACTTCCACTCATGAGTCTGTTCTATAAATTCTTGTGGTTCTAAGCTATTAGGGAGTCCAGGGTTTTAAAGCTCCTTTAGCTACCACAGGTTATTTTGAATGGCTATCGCTGTGGATTGAATGTCCCCCCCAAACTCATCAAAGTTTAAATTGTGTCCCCCACAGTTCCAGGTATTGGAAACTTGGCCCCCAGTGTGAGAGTGTTGAGAGTGGGAAATCCTGTCCCGACCCACGGGATATTCAATGAGGACCCTGGAGGGGGGAGTGGGAATTGGATGGGACAAGAGACACGAGAAATGGGGACAAGACAGTATTCTGATCAAGTCTTGTTTATTAGCCAGAAGGTCACAGCTTATATAGACAGCAGGAGGGAATCAGCAGATAAGGAAGTATGCAGATGTTTTCTGGGAAAAAGCACAGGGCAAATCGTTCCGGGAAATGGAACATTTCTTAGCTATCTAAAGCAAAGCAGCGGTGATCTATGCCTAGGGCTGTGCAAGCAGTAAGAAGGAAAAAATGGCGGAAAGGTCACAGCATTTATATCTTTAGTGCGAGAAGGCTATTAGCAGGGCTTCATGACCCTGGGCAGGCTATGACCGGGCTCTTTGGCCCTGGACAAAATCCTATTGTGATGATTGAAAGACAGTGCCTTAAAGAGGTGATTAGATTGTAGGACCACGCTGTAATGAATGGATTAATAGTGGTGGTCAGGGGCGTAGGTCTGAGGGCTTTAAAAAGAGAGCACATGACAGTCTCTCTTTCTCTCTTTGCTCTGCCATTTCTGCCATGTGAGACCCTTGGGTCACTGTCACCACCACCAGATGTGTTCCCTAGACTTCTGACTTCCCAACCTCCAAAACTGTAAGTAATAAATTTCATTTTCTTATAAATTACCCAGTTCTAGGTATTTTGTCATAAGCAACAGAAAAGGACTAATACACCATCCAAATAAATGCTAGTCTTTAACACAGCAAACTTTGGCATGAGTGACTTCTTAGCCATTTGGGAGGCAGATGAGGAACCCCTGTCGGTTCAGTAACATTAACACCACCTTCTCCCTTGCTCTCTCTACCCCTATGGGTAATAGCAACTGTTCCTAATATCAGGCTCGCATGTCTTTTGTTTGACTTTCAACTCTTTCAGCATTTTTGCAATTAGTTTCCTACATCAAATTCTCCCAACCCTGATAAAACAGATAGCCATAGCTTGGTTCTCACCACCACCAAGGCTTTTCAGATGCCAGTCATGCTTAAACTTGTTGATTCCTCGCCACCGGGGACCAACAACACAGGGCGGGAAGGGACCCCGGACCAGCCGGCGGTAACCTCTTGTGGGGCTGAGCGGGATGATGAGTGTCGCAGGCCCGATCCCCTCTGCGCTTCGGCCCCGGGGACAAAGAAAGAACACCGAGCCAGGAGAGCGGTCAAAGCCGGAACTCTGTTTATTACAGCAAGCAGGGGTTTTTATAAGGTACCAGGGGCAGGGGAGCTCTTATCCAATAGGGAGTTGACACACTGCTACCCAGGAGGAGGGGTGAGGACAGGGCAGGCGGGAAAAAAGTGCAGAGTCACCATACCCCGGAAGTTAGTTCTTTTAAGTTTTGAGTTCTCCGCTTAGGTTTCGGTTTCCCAGAATCAGCCCGAAGCAAGTTTAAAATGGCTGAGGTACTTTCCCAAAATGGCTGGCAGCCCGGGCGTAGCCCAACATAAACTCTTTACAGGAATAGGAAATCATATTAGTGTTTTGAGGATGTAGGGGAGGAAAAATCTTTTCCTTTCTACCCTCCTGAGTTTAGTGGCAGCAGCCCACAAATCAAAATGATAAAAGACAGATTAACAAAGGAAAAGAAAAGTAGTTTTAATTAGGTAAGGATGCATGAGAATTCACAAAGAAAAATGTTACTCCAGAGTAGCTGGATAATTGAGGCTCGTATATAATCTTAAGCTAAACAAAGGCTCTGGGAAGGTGAAGGTGAAGGAAGGAAATGTATGGTAAATAAATGCTGTCTTGTTATGCAGGTCAGAGTCTCTCAGGCGGTAAGGATTGTTTCCCTGAAGTAGCTCTCTTCTTGATATGGAGACATCTTTACAAATGGAGATTTGCTTTATAAATGTAAATTTCTTTTATAAAAAGAGAAATTTATAGACTTTGTTTTTTGGCAGTTAGGGGAAGGAGAAGAGTTTTTCCTGAATCTGCTAGTTCTCAATTGCCTTTAGCTCAAAATAATCCACATGCCAAAGAGATTTCAGGGTGCCATATTCTGGTACCCTTCAAGGACAGTAGGAACTGGAGAAACATTGGCTGACCAGCAAAGGAATGGACAATTGAGCTGTTTGGCCATGGTGTGTGTTCATAAATATGGGCAAGGAATAACGCAGAGAAAAGAAAGATGGAGTCCAGAGACCTAAAGTAGAATAAATGGGTTCAACTTCCAGAATCTGAACACTGCTAATCTTACTAGGGAAACCAGAATGGCATCAATCTAAGACACAGTAGATCACATTCGGTACCTGTTTGAAGTTGCTTCATGCAGCCCATGTTGTCTGTTGAGGGCTTGCTGAGTGCTGCAGAAGATATGAGGGTGAGTCTGATAGGATAGGGTCCTCAAGAAATGTGAAGCTCAGCAGCATAGGTAAGGCATCTTCATAAGTGATAAAGAGAGGAACTTAGGAGAGGTAGAAATACAATGCTGAGGGAGGTTGGAAGAGGATGTTAAAGAGGTTGTGTCTGGGAAGAAAGGAAGGCATGGAGAGTCTGAGTGTTAAGATGCCAGTTGCTGAAGTCCCCAATGATGGCTTGGATGACTCACATTAACCATTCAGAAGGATGGTTTCAGGTGTGGCTAGAAGCAGGGCTCAAATTTTGTCCCCAGGGTAGACCCCATGGCGCACTCAGGAGAGTGCTGCGCTGGGAGCGCAGCAACGCTCCCACCACGGGTTCAGATCCTATATAGGAATGGCCGGTGCGCTCACTGGCTGAGTGCGGTGTGGGCGACACCACACCAAGGGTTGCGATCCCCTTACTGGTCACGAAAAAGACAAAAAAAAAAAAAATTTGTCCCCAGGATACTGTCTCCTTTTACCTGAATTTATCCTGAACTGCTTCCATTCTCAGTCAGGCTCCCCTGTGATGGTGGCAGGATGGCTGCCTGCAGGCTCATATCCTCACAGCTAAGAAAAACTGTCCAAAAAGAACTCCTCTTTCATCCTTTTCATGTGGCTAGAGGATGGATTGCAGTGATTGACAAGGCCTTGGATATAAGATAACCCTGGAGCTACAGTGGTTTGGGTCATAACCCTCTTCCCCACACACAAGGACTGAAAAAGATAATCAAGGGGCTGTTACCAAAAAAGAAGACTGACTGCAGGCTGGTGCACATGGAGATGTCTTCCACTAAGAGAAGCATAGGTTCCTCTGTGAAGGGCAGTGTTCAGTCCATGTATCACCAAGTGTTCCTGCCACACACATCAGCTGGGCTTGGCCGTGCAATGAGAGCAGCCCAGCCCCAGGTTAGGATCAGCTAACTGTTTGGTCTTTGTGGTCTGATAATTTGTTTAGGCCAGTGCTTCACAACAGAGGGCAATTAATTCCCATTCCCATCCCCCAGGAGCATCTGACAATGTCTGGAGACATTTTTAATTATTTCGGGTAAGGGTTGGGACGTGGTCCTACTGTCATCTAGTGGGTAGAGGCCAGGGACGCTACTAAACATCCTGCCATGCACAGGACAGCCCCCACCATAGCAAGAATTATCTGGCCCCAAAAATGATAAAAGTTCTTAAGAGGTTTAGGACATGTTACCGCAAAATATGATACCTTGTCACAGTAAATATTTTCTCCTTGAGAAACTAGCAGAAACAGGAAGGTCTCTCTGACCTGTCTCAGAAAGACCTTCCCCTGACCTTCTCCCCTGAAACAGCTCATAAAACCTGGGAAGGATTTTCTGACCTTTCCCTTCCTGTGAGAGGTACCCTTCCTATACTCAGAGACAAGAAACATCCTTATCTTCAAAGACACAGGGACACAGAGAAGAATCTGAGCAGGCCCTGCTAAGTTTCCAAAGTCTATTCCATCAGGTCATACTTTTGCCCTGTCATGTTTCTCCACAGCTGTCAACTCTTTCATCAAACCTGGTGTAAAAATGCTCCAGTTTACTCCACGTTTTCTGGTCTTCATTTCCTTCTAAAAGCTTCTGTGTAAACTTGCATTAAATAAGGTGTGATGCTTTTCTCTTGTTAATCTGTCTTTTGTTACAGGGACCTCCAGCCAATGAATTTAAGATAAGGAGAAGGAAACATATTTTTCCTCCCCTACAGTGCCAAGGTTGAAAAACCCTGGTCTAGGCAATCAGGAAAGTAAATATGTTTCTGCTGTTTTGCCAAAAAGAAAAACTGTATACTTCACATGTGCTGAATTACCTTTTTTCCCTCATTATCTGATACAAATTAAGTGAGTTGATAAACTACCCCACAGTGTGTGTAAGAGAAAATAAGAGGCTTAATTCTCCCTATTGAAAATAAGAAAAGAGAGTCCTCCCCCACTCCCACCCCACCTCATGCACACGCCTTTTCCCTTTTCTTTCAGAATTTCTTTCTCAGGCCTTTCCAAATGTATGTAAATCTTTTCAATGTCTAAATAAGACTCTTGCCAGTCTCATAATTCAGGAATGTTTTCTCAAGGACCCAGGAGTGATCTCTCTGAAATGTAATCATCAAGGAAGATAAGGCCCTGTCTCCTGTCTCCTGGGAGGAAATGGTCTAACTCTATCTCCTGACTCCAATTTGCAAAACCTACATAATGTGATGGGTTGTATTCACTTAGCTGTAAATGAGTGAGATTTCTTTCTGTATTTGCAATCTCTTTAGCAGACTGCCTGAGATGTACATCACATTCTGGTTAAATGCTTATTCAGTCATAACGTTTTCTTTTCTTTGTGGAGAGGTATTTTAAGATGGGAAGTGTAAGGATACCGTGGGCACTCAAGCGGAGGGGGAGGGGGAAGGCACTCCCTGGCAATATGGCGCCCTTCCGGGTTCTTCTCCATAGTAAAAGCCCACCGGTGCCAAACCTCAACCAGTCACAGGTGAAGGCTCACCCCCCGCCCAGCCCCGTCCAATCAGCTATCACCCCTATCCAAACCCGGAATGCAGCTCCCTATAAATATAAGCGCAGTCCTTGAATAAAGTGGAACTTCTCTGGTGAACTGTCAGCCCGGGTCTCACGTGCTTCCTTCATCCGTGCGCCCTTTCATTGGTGCCGAAACCCGGGGAGGAGTTCACCCCGCGCCAGGGGACTCCTTCCTCTGACTCCTCCGCGACCCCCCAGGACTGACGGTCCGCCCTCGTCTATTTTCTCCGGCGCTGGCTTCCTTCACCCACCACCGGCTCATCCGTTAGGTAAGCCCCTTTTTCCTTTTGTCAGGCTTGTAGATTATTTAAACCTTCACCCTAATCACATTCCCCCAGCCCCAGAGGCTGAGCCCCCATTCCTCTCTCTTTCTCTCACTCCTTTTAACCTTCCTCCTACCGGGTCCTGGACCTCTGCCGTCCGTCAAAACCCTAGCGTGCTAGGTCCCTTCCGGCTCCAGGCATCTTTGCCTACGGGAAGTGAGGGTCTAGGTGA
>NW_007726554.1:540802-543550 GCF_000696425.1 Galeopterus variegatus
CCACAGGGAATCCAGGCCAGAGATCACTTTAGTTCCTGCCTCCTGGCCGGTCTTAAAAAGGCCACTCGCAAAGTTGTTAATTTCCAGAAAGTCCAGGATGTTCTCCAAAAAAGGGAAGAAACCCCATCCGAGTTCCTTAATTGACTAACTCAGGCTCTTCAACAATACACCAACCTAGATCCTACCTCAGAAGACGGGCGCCATGTCCTTATGACTAACTGGAACAGGGCCCCGCTACTTCCCAGACTGAAATCTTATCAGTGGCCTTCAAGGTCTTTCATAATAGAGAAGAGGAAAAGGAACGGCGCAAACACAAGGCTGATTTGGCCAACCTCCAAATGTTGGCTCAAATAATTACACAGCCTTCCAAGCACCCCTCCAAACCCTCTGCCTCCAAGACTCCCCCTGGAGCTTGCTTTAAGTGTGGCAAAGACGGTCATTGGTCGCAGGATTGCCTCTCACCCAGGACTCCCACCAAGCCGTGCCCTAAATGTAAAACAATGGGACATTGGGGCTCTCACTGTCCACTTACCCAAAGGGGAGACTGGCCTAACAAGCCCCAGCCATCCTGGGCACCTCAAGCACCTCTGGTGAGACTGGCTAAAGAGGATGAGGACTGACGGGGCCCTGGCTCCTTCCTGACCATGACCATCACAAAAAGCGAGCCCAGGGTAACTATTGTTGTGGATGGCCGACCCATCTCTTTCCTCCTGGACACAGGAGCCTCTTTCTCGGTCTTAAAGGAGTTTCGGGCCCAACCACACTTAATCTCTCTCCTATAGTCGGGGTAGGAGGAAAACATATATACCCCCACAGAACACCTCCACTAAAAGCACATCAAAAGGACAACTCACCCATAACACAGGGAAATACTAAAGCAGACCAGACAGCCCAAATGGCTGCTGCTGCCGGTCCTCTCACTGAAGACGTCACACTCTTCCCCCTCCTGCCAGGTACTTCAGACAATCCCGCTCCAACACCAGATGATAAATCTTCTCTTTTCCACCTTCTTCATGATTTATTCCACTCAAACCCTCGAAGTTTAATGCTCTTCCTCCAAACCTTTTTTCCTCTAACCCCAGCCAATAAAACTCTCTTACAGAAAATCTCTTGCAATTGCTCCATCTGTCAGCGTACCAACCCTAATACACCCTTAAAGGCCAAACCATATCCCTCACATCAAGCTAGGGGTAATATCCCTGCAGCAGACTGGCAAATTGACTTCACGCACATGCCTCCTGTTAAACGTCAGCAATATCTCCTAGTGATGGTAGATGCCTTTTCTGGGTGGATAGAGGCCTTCCCCACTACTAACAAAAAGGCCACCACTGTGGCCTCCATACTCCTCACCCAGATTATCCCAAGGTTCGGAATGCCCTCTTCCATACAAACGGACAACGGCCCAGAGTTTGGGAACAATCACAGGCTGACACCGCTTCCCTTCTTAATTTCCTGGCAGACAAAGGATATCGTATTTCACCTTCTAAAGCCCAAATATCCCTCACTGAAGTCACTTATCTAGGATTTGAATTATCTCCTTCTCAAAAGGCAATCACCCTTAATAGGAAGGAGCTTTTAGAGTCCCTGCCCACTCCAAAAACTAAAGCAGAAATTCTATCC
This sequence comes from Galeopterus variegatus, assembly GCF_000696425.1. NCBI lineage: Eukaryota > Metazoa > Chordata > Mammalia > Dermoptera > Cynocephalidae > Galeopterus > Galeopterus variegatus. The sequence goes on from NW_007726554.1 coordinate 542,423, forward strand.
TTCTTAGGCCTAGCGGGATACTTTAGAGCATGGATCCCAAATTACTCTTTATTGGCCCGCCCACTATATGCCCTTGCTAAAGGAGACCAAAACAACCCCCTGTCATCTTCACCAGATAAGCCATTCCAAAAACTCCACCAGGCTCTGGTCGTGGCCCCTGCTTTACACCTCCCTGACCTCACCAAACCCTTCTCCCTTTACGTACATGAGAGGGATGGGCAAGCCCTGGGTGTGTTAGGAAAACATATGGCCTCTCCTTTGCCCCAGTAGCATATTTGTCCAAACAACTAGATCCTACTGTCCGGGGCTGGGCTCCCTGCCTTCGTGCCCTGGCTGCTGGACATTTACTTCAAAAGGAGGCTTATAAATTAACATTTGGTGCACCCTTAACCATACTCTCGCTTCATCATCTAAAGGACCTCCTTACCTACAAGGCTCTACACTCCCTTCCCCCATCCAGGCTTTTAGCCTTACTGTCCTCTTTCCTAGAAAATCCTGATATTACCTTTCTTCCATGCTCGCCTCTAAATCCTGCTACCCTTCTCCCTATTCCCTATCCACCCAACACCCCAATTCATAACTGTTTAGAAGCCCTCCAAAATTTCATTCCTTGTCACTCCTCCATCTCCGAGGGCCCTCTGCCTGAGGCTGATTACACCTGGTTCACGGATGGGTCCTCGTTCAGGAGCAGGTTTGAACATTGTGCAGGCTATGCTGTGGTTTCTTTAAACTCAATTATAGAAGCTCAGCCATTACCATCCGGTACCACTAACCAACAAGCTGAACTCATTGCGGCCACTCGGGCCTGTATACTGGCAGAAGGAAAATCCCTTAACCTATACACAGATTCCAAATACGTTTTCCACATACTTATATCCCATGCAGCAATTTGGAAGGAAAGAGGATTGCTCAACACCAAAGGCAATGCTATAACCAATTCTGCCTTAATAGACAAACTCCTTGAAGCCTCTCGGCTACCCAAGCAGTTAGGAGTCTCCCATTGCAAAGCACATCAAAAGGACAGCTCAGCCATAACTCAAGGTAACCGCTTAGCAGATGAAATGGCGTGATTGGTCGCCACAGAGGGCCGTGACACCCCAGATGCAGCACTCCTTCCTCTTCTACCAG
>NW_007726554.1:544244-545827 GCF_000696425.1 Galeopterus variegatus
GAGCCACAAGGTCCTTTAACTCCTAAGTGGGAAGGCCCTTGGCCAGTCATTCTTTGCACTCCTATAGCTGCCAAGCTTTCCCTACCAAACAACCAAGTAACTCCATGGATTCACATTTCTAGGTTAAAACCCTGCGTCCAGGCTTCACCAACGGATTCCGCGGAACCTACATGTACCCTGCAAGTTCAAGACACACCCTTTCAAGAAACTGAAACTTTTGCCTGCACTCCTCATCCCTCTAACCCCCTCAAACTCTGTTTATCCCGACTCCCAAGTCTCCCTCCATTACATGAACAATGACCACTCCCATTAACGTTATCCTGTTTCTCTTACTGTGCCTAGTAGGTGCCTCTAAATCCTCATACGTTTGGCGGTTCACAGTGCGAGAAACATACAGGGGAACAAGGTAAAACTACCAAACCACTCTCTTCCATGGCAGACTGCTCTCCAACTGGATGCCAAAAGCTTATTACCATTCCCCTTACAGGGAGTAAACTAATCTCTCAAACCTCCTCCCCATATCTGTGTTTCCTCTTTGATCAAACCCAAGATTACTGCCGCTGGTGGCCGGAAACTTATGGGGGATGCCCATACTGGTCGTGTTGGATTCATAATCCACAGGTGCCCCAACAAAACCAAATCTTTCAGCGGGTTGGGAGCAGGCGAGATGGGTACACATTCCAATTATTCATTCATGACCCCTGGGACTCCAGGTGGGCTGGGATAGTTATCGGATCTTTCTACAGCAGTGCCTTGGTCAATTCTCGCCCTTGCGGACAATTTGAAATCTCCCGCACATATGTCCCCATAAAAAATCACGTTTCCTTATCTGCTGTACATACTCACATTTCTCAGTAAGAAGAAACCCTTTCTTCAGAGATAAACGCCGCCAACCAGCCCTCTCCCATCTACACTTGGCAACAAATTATTTCTGAAACTGTTATCTTCCTTAACCAGACTTTCCTCAACTCTACCCCTCCTAACAATTGCTTTCTTTGTGCATCTTTGCTGCGCCCACTTCTGGCTGCTGTCCCTGTAAACATTACCTCACCCCCTTCCAATTCTTCCTCTACACCCCTCAGCCTTCCCGATGTTCCTCTGTGGGACCCCCAACCACACTCTAGTGTCTTATCACTGTTTTCTGGGATCATCCACCCCTCACCCCGTTCTTCATTCCGTTGCACTAAAAATTCCACCATCACAAGCCACACAACGTCCCCAACAGGTGCCTTTTTTTGGTGCAATGGAACCCTTTCCACTTTTATCTTTCCTAATACCTCTGTCCCTTGCTACTTAGTCACGGTCGTTCCCCAACTAACTTTCTATTCCTGTGCAGAGCTTTTTCACCTTTTCCACCCACCCCCAAGACAGCGTCGAGCCATCTTTCTCCCAGTCCTAGTGGGAATGTCCTTAACAACATCAATTGTTGCAACCAGCCTGTCGGGCGGGGCCTTGGGACACACTCTATGGGCGGTAAGAGACATTAATAACAAACTACAAAAGGCCCTCACCTCCACAGCTGAATCTCTATCTGCCTTACAAAGACAAATCACCTCCCTAGCTAAAGTTACCCTACAAAACCG
>NW_007726554.1:546827-548482 GCF_000696425.1 Galeopterus variegatus
TTTTTACTTAGAAATTACCAGCTCCTGGCCACCGAGGATCCTACCCGCTCTTCATCGGATCGGCTAACCCACTGTTAAATGGATCTACATCGCCAGTGGTCCCTGTTCCTGGAAGTATTGGCTGCGGACACCTGGATGCTCTCCCCTACAACCTCCTACACACACTGGACTCAGCAAATAACTGACCTGTGGCTTCAGGGAACTTTTCTAGAGTTTTCCCCCTTTGAAATCACTGTATATTCTGCTTTTCTCTGGGGCCTAATGGTGGGTCTCTTGTCTCCTCCCAATTCCTCTTTCCCCACTACGCCCCCATTCAGCAGGAAGCAGCTTGGAGATTATGACGACCCATTCCCACAACAGAGGAAAAAAGGAAGGAATGTAAGGATACCGTGGGCACTCAAGCAGAGGGGAAGGGGGAAGGCACTCCCTGGCAATATGGCGCCCTTCCAGGTTCTTCTCCGCAGTAAAAGCCCGCCGGCGCCAAACCTCAACCAGTCACAGGTGAAGGCTCACCCCCCACTCAGCCCCGTCCAATCAGCTATCGCCCCGTCCACCCCCTATCCAAACCCGGAATGCAGCTCCCTATAAATATACATGCAGTCCTTGAATAAAGTGGAACTTCTCTGGTGAACTGTCAGCCCGGGTCTCGCGTGCTTCCTTCATCCATGCGCCCTTTCAGGAAGAGATTTTGTTTTTAATTATACTTCCTCAATAAATGCCAATTTACTATTGTGGTTAAAAGTGCAAAATCTGTCAAAGATGTGGACACACACATTTCTCCATGATTTCTTCATAGGCTATTTGACACCAATTTATTCTTATATTTTTATTTCATCTTGATTCAGTTCAAGATTATGTTGTCTGCTGTTTAAATATTCTTATAACCTGTACTTAACCAAATTATAATAAACACTAGTATTGTTTTCAAATAAATTGCGTGTAATCTTAGAATTGAGGCAGGACAGAACAGGGACACACCCCAGGGAGGCTGCTCAAAAATATTCAGACTGGATCGGCCAGCTGGAAAGGACAAGGTTAAAGAGAGTGACCCCATTGTGCTGGAAAGGACAAGGTTAAAGGGAGTGACCCCACAGTGTATGACCTGAAAGTTCAGAATCTCAGGGACACATGACAAAAAGCTGATGCAACCTCGCATCAGCCCATTAGGCCTTAATTATCCTAGATCCTCCCCCGCAGCTGATTATTCCTCCCCTTAGATAGAATAGAAAAACACCCCATCCTGAACAACATATAAAAACCCTCCCCTTAAGAATCTGGGGGATGGGGCCGGCCCGGTGGCGCACTGGAGAGTGCACTGCTTGGGAGTGCGGCAGCGCTCCCACCGAGGGTTCGGATCCCATGTGGAGATCGGTTCCCGCTCAGTGGTTGAGCGTGGTGCGGGCGCAACACCGAGGGTTGCGATCCCATTGCCGGTCCCTGGTATGGGCGCGACACCGAGGGTTGCGATCCCGTTACCAGTCAGTAAAAAAAAAGACAAAAAGGAAAAAAAAAAAAAGAATCTGGGGGATGCATGCATTTCTTCCTTGAAGGGATGCCCACACACACTTTTGCATTATAATAAAACCCTATTATGTTCTGTTTCTCTGTCTCTCCCTTTCCTTTCCTTTTGCCATTCCCATAACAGATTTTTTTTT
>NW_007726554.1:548493-549163 GCF_000696425.1 Galeopterus variegatus
TTTTTTTTTCACGGATAGAACAAGAACCTGGAACTGCTGCCCAGTAACAGAATCACCTTTGTTTCAAAAGGAGGTTTCACTGTTTCATATTCCTTTCCAAGAAACCACTGACAGAGTTTAAAACATGCTACTCCAAAATATGGCACCTTGAAAATTAAGAAAACAGAAGCAGGAAGGTCACTCTCTGAACTTCTCATACCCTTCTGTGTGAGAGCTGGCCATAAAAATGCTCTGACCCACCCCCCAAAAGTAGATCATAAGACTCTCATGTGACAGGTGTCCTGCCCTATACCCAGAGGAAAGGAATGAAAACATGGACACTCAAACAAATCTGAACAATTAGGCCTTGCCTAGTGCCCCCCAGTTTATTACAATTAGATCATAATGTTACTGAAACCCCAAAAGTCCATTTGCTCACCACTCAATAGCCAATAATTGGGCGACAAGTGTTGGTGTAAGGAAAAGTAGCCTTTAATCAGGGAGCCAGCAGCCTGGGGAAATGGTGGACTCATGTCTCAAAGACTATCTCCATTTTTCCCAGACTTGCCAAAGGGTTTTATAGGGACAACTTTGTTACTGACAGGCCAGGCTCAGCTTTCCCTCTCACCTTAAACAAATAACCTGAAAGTCCAAAAGTTGATGCAAGGATTGGAAGGTTTGTTCAGATTAC
>NW_007726554.1:550795-551997 GCF_000696425.1 Galeopterus variegatus
GCTGTGTCATGGGCACATGCTCAGTAGGCAGTGGTGTTCATCATTGTCACCCCAAGAGGGTCATTGTAGCAGCCACCTTGATGCTTTGTGAACAAATGGGAATTCCTAAATGGGTCTTAAAGTTAATCTGTAACTTTTGCAATTATAGTAAACAAGCCTTGGGGAAGTGTTTTGCAACTCAGTAAATATGTTTCCTCTCTTATCTCAGTCTGTTTTGTCCGGGCAGCCAGTGGGGTAATCATTTGCCCTGAGGGTCTCATGACTGAGGAGTGGAAAAGTAACGTGTCCTCTGCAGGGAAAATGGAGTCAGTTTGGTTCACAGGCCTCGCCTTACTCTGTTTTAACTTTGCACGTAAAATATATGAGGAAAGTAAGTTGTGTTTTTAGTAAAGAAAGTTCTAAAGCATGAGCATGTATTTTTGTTAAAGGAAACAGGAGTAATTAATTCTGTAATTTGGTGTTAAAGTAGAATGACTGGTTGTTCCAGAATGAAAAAGAGAAAAATGTAGGGGAAATAAATCCGATGGATATAACAAAACATTGTAAAGGTTTGTGGAAAAGGAATTTTATCTTGTGTGATCAAAGCTGGCTGAGATTGGATGAATTTATTTATGTTTTTATTAAAATTAGCTTTAGTGTTAATGGTATACTGACGCAAAACTAGAACCCAGTCTTCTCTGTTAAAATAACAAAGTTTACTTGTAGTATTGATCTGAGAATTTGATGGTTTGTTTTTTTTAACCTATTAAGTAATTAACTTAGGGAAAAAAAGATTTTGTGTTTTAAGATAATTTCTTGTGCTTCGTGTTGTCTATTATTAGGTCTTTGATCATTTAAGAAAAATAACTCTTCTCAATATTAAAAGATATATATATTTTTTTACAACAATGAAACTTTCTGTATTTGCTTTTAAAATCTTTTGTCACTTTGGTATTGTTTCGCATGACCTATGATCCTGTTTAATCGAGTATTTTAAACCCTTTGAACTTTTTGAAAACTTCCCAACACCAAATTTTAAATTTAGTTTTATTTGACCCTGAACTAACTTTGGGATGTGTCAGAGGACCCCTGGGAAGTCTCACAGGATTTGTCTCTCACCTTGTAAAAGAGAGATATTAAACTAATTAGGCTTGTGGAGTATACCAACATTTATAAAGCAAATGTATTTCACAGAGCCTATTTTCCAAAGCCCTGTAGTCTCA
>NW_007726554.1:553293-560088 GCF_000696425.1 Galeopterus variegatus
GGAGAGAACCCCAGTTTGTGGTTAATTTCCCAAGGAAGGAATGTCTCTCTCTTGAGGGTTCCGGGAGATTAATCCCTTTGGGGTCTCTCACTGCTCAGAAGAAATGGGCTTTGAATAATCCTTTGTGTGGCTCCATCACCCAGGGGAAGAGAGGTGGTAAATCCGTGTGAGGCAAAGCAACATAGGCTTATTTGATATGTTAAATTATATGGAAAGCATTGTCAATGATAAGTGATACTAAACCTTCTTTAAGTTATATTTGGATGGATATGTTAATATATGTTCCAAAAACTGTATGAAATTACTAAAAATCTTATATATTCTGGTATAATGTTATCAGTCGTAATCTTGGTTATGTTAAAATATTATATGCCACAGAAATAAGTTTTCTTGTCATTATTACAATGTGTCATTATTTTAGGTTTTTAACCATGGACATTTTAAGTCTTGTCATTCATAAACAGTTAATTGTTTTACTCTGATGCTTTCCTGAAAGCTTTTGCAGTTGCTTCTTCTTCAAAGAGATTAATGAAAAAGACTGACAGGTACTCTGAAATACAGTCCTCTGCTTATAACTTTGAGATTATAACATCGGACTGGCTAAGAATTTCCAGAACCAAATGAAGAAATTTATGGATTCATGAAACTGCTAATCCAACACCAGCAGAACAAGAATTAATTACGTGGGATTAAACGAACTGATGAAGATAATTTTTAAATGACTTTTCTAAAAAAACACCACTGGTTCTTTAATGTTTTGTTTTTCAGATATAGAGAAACATTTTCTTTTGTGTTAAGCTATCTATAGCTTACAGCAATTTAGTAAAGTTACTATTGTAAATGAAGATGAAACAATTACTTTTTCTTTTTACCTGGTTCCTCCAGCATTTGGAAACCATTAGTGAATATTCTCATTTTCATGGAAACATAGTTATTTGTGTAAGTTAAATAAAATCTGTTCTCCCTGTAACAGCATGTAATTGAAAATACTGGTTATATTACCAGGGCTTGGACTGGAATGTCGTATTTTCAGATATGACTAGACAACTTTAGGGAATTAAGGTTCACTTTACAGAGCCAATAAAGCCCCTTGCAAAAACAAAACAAAACAAAAACAAAAAAACAAAAAAAACAGGCTGGTACCTTGAATATATGGTTATGTGATTGCCCTATGCATGAGTAAGGAATGTAAATTCCTAGAAGGCTCAGAAACCTCAGGATACTTTGAGGACCTCAAGAATCCACAGGCATTGAAGGCAAAGTCTGATGGGAGAGCCCTTGGCTTGGCTTCCAAGCCTCGAGAGAATTTTTAAAGTCCGATATGAGGTTTCTTATTAAAAGTTCCAGAAAAGCAAACTTAAAAAGAGTCTATGTGGTCAATTATTATTCTTGCCACACTTAGGTAAATAATCAGGCCAAGTATGATGAGACTAAACTTATTTTGCAAATAAATTAGTCTTATTTTGATTATCTTTGGCAGAAATATGGATAATGGTAGAGAGAAAAAAATTGTTTCAGAAGAAGCTATAATGCATCTGGTATTAAATTCTATCCCTGTTCATTGTTTTTGAGATCTTCTTATTTACCTACAAACTGAACTGGATTCTGAATTCTAGTTTCCTTCAATGTCTGGTTACAATCCTGCAAACTAATGTTTCCAATTTTTCTCCCAACCTGCTGGCTTGGAATCACTAAAAATTAAAACTGCCCTTTTCCTGAAACCCTGCAAGCTGAAGCTGGATGATTTGATATAGACTTCAGAGAAATCACCACAACAGCTAACAACAGGACAACCTTCACGACATTCAAACCAGGTAAATCTGTCAGACCACTGCCTTCCCCCACTCCAACAAAGATGCGTTTAGCCCAACATCTAGAAATCTTGACTGGCTGCCCTCTGGACTCAAAAACTGAGTTTAAAATTTGTTCTAATAATTAATCTTTGTTTTTCTTTTGTTTCCATAGTAATTACTCTTATTTATGACCTGATTGCTTACACCACATAGAGGCATAAGTTTGGTGGAAGCCGACCTGCAACACCACCTCCTGAAAGGAGACACAACTGTTAAATGTTTAACTAGACCAACCTATTCTTGAGACTGAGAGACTGGTTCAATGGCTTATGGGACAATCCACCAACCCAGTTCATGGACTGTGAAACTTCTTGGGGAAGATTCAGGCAGGAAATAATTGGGTGCAGGATACATTGTCCCAAAATATGGCACCTTGGAAACTGAGAAAACAGCAGAGACAGGAAGGTCACTCTCTGATCTTCTCCTGCCTTTCTGTGTGACAGCTGGCCATAAAAATGCTCTAACCTACCTCACCTGAAAGTAGATCATAGGGCCCTCATGTGACATCCTGCCCTACACCCAGAAGAAATGAATGAAGACACAGAGGCACCCAGATGAATCTGAACAAACAGGCCTTGCTAAGTGCCCCCCAGTTTATTACAATTAGCTCACACCCCCTTTTGTCCAATCATGTTTCTCCACAACTATCCCCCCTTCGTCAAACCTAAGCATAAAATCACACTGTTTTGCCCATTTCTTTGAGCCTTCGTTTCTGAAGCCTTCTATGTCACATAAAACTTTAGTTAAATAAATTTGGTATGCTTTTCTCTTATTAATCTTTTGTTGTTGTTGTCGTTGTAGGACTGTCAGCCATGAACCTTGTAATGGGTGAGGAAAAGATATTACTTTTCTCCCCTACACCATTCTACTGATTTCTTTGGTTAAAAAATTCTTTCATCCTTTATTAATAGGAGCTATGCTCAATAAAAATAATTCCCATAGCTGAGTTTAGGGATGACCAGTGCGCTCACAGCGCTCACTGGCGGAGCGCGGTGCAGCTGGTCTCAAAAAGGACAAAAAATAAATAAAAAAGAAGTAGTGATTAGCTGTACAATAGCAAAAAAAAAAAAAAAGTAAAATAAAATGAGTACTGATTTTAGGTTGGGAGGCAAATGTTGAACCCCTGAGAGGCTGCAAAATCCCAAAGGAAAGACCTTTCCTTCTGCACCTAAGTAACTATCCAAAGAGCAAAGAGTGCTGAATATGTGTAAATGCTCAAGTGGCAATGTCAGCTCTGGATTGAAGCTCTAAAAAAAAGACAAACATACCAGCAAATAAGAGTGGTCTAGAGGATACTGCCTATATTGTACCTTTTAAATACTTTGTTTTAATTTTTAATTAGTATTTATTATGGAGTAAAGAGCTTCTTATTATAAAACTAATTAATATCCACCGCTGAAAACCTAGAAAATAAAGAAAAGGAAAAAAAGGGGCATTTAAAAATGTCCTCATCCAAAAATAACTCATGCTGACACTTTGGTATGCATTTTTCTTGTCTTCTTTTGCAAACATATACATTTTAACAATGTACTTGAATGTGCTGCTTGTTAGTCTTATGTAAGGAAGACAGGGGTCACCGTGGACATCTGTGATTCAGATGCCAGAAGCTGATGAGAACAATAATGATCACACCTTTTTTGGCAGAATCACCCATCCTTGTTAAGATAATGTTCCAGGATGTCTGTGCTTGTACATAGTCAAGCCACACAGCCACAAATGAAAAAAATAGGCTCTTTGCCAAAGCCTTTGTAGGAGAGGAAAGACTTTTACCTTCTACCCTCTTATATTCAGTAGCTGGTGCCTGCTAATTAAACTGACAAAAGACAGATTAAAAGGAGAAAAAAGTTTATTCATATGCACACAGGAGCCAACAATAAAGTAGCTGGCTCATTAAAAGGTTAAAGTTAAAGGCTTATACACCTAACTTAGTAGGGAAAGGGAAGGGGAGAAAAGGCTTCTATGGGAAGAACAAATAGGCTGCTTTAGAAAAGACGAATGAGGTTTTAGGAGAACAAACAGGAGGTAAGAAAGTTTGTGATAATGCTTGTCTCTGCAGGTGCAAGTGGTCCTTCCATGTTTTTTGGGCCATAAAGCTCCTCTAGAGGGGAGATTTATGGTAGATTTATTCTTGGTTTCTCTCCTGGGAGTGGTCACCCCAAAGAGGGAATTTATGGCAGTCTTCACTTCTCAGAAGTTTCTGCTTTTAGTCATATAGGGAAGCTCTGAGAAGGCTTCTTTCTGCATCTGTTAAATCTCAAATGTCTTCAACTTAAAATAATCTGTATATGAACTCTGGGGTTCAAAATGGGTCCCCATACCTTCAAAGAAGGAAAAAGCAACAAGAGGGATGGAAGTTAATGCTGTTTGAACCATGGCACTGGGCTGGGCCCTTTCCTCACAAGAGTTCCATGCAATTTATAAATAGTAAACCAGAGGCTCAGAGAGCTTAAATAATGAGCCCAATAATCTGAGCCTAGATCATATTTGAGGTCTAGAACAATTCTATTTGTAGGCGTATTCAGCAAGTATTTAGTGAGTGAACGCTATGTGGTAGATTTTATAACCAGACACTGAGGATGCAAAACTAAATGATAAATTGCTCCTGTACTGAAAGTATTGCAGTCTAAGGGAAAATCAAAGCAGATTTGTTGCTTTGCCCCCCACTGATTTGTCACCCCACTTCCCCTGGGTGATGGAGATGCAAAGGATTACTAAAAGCCCATCTCTTCTGAGCAGTGAGAAGCCCTGAAGTGGTTAACTTCCCTGAGAACACTCCAGCAAGAGGCAACCCTTCCTCAGGAAATTAACCACGAATTGGGGTTCTCTTCCTGCATTTATTTTCCAGACCAGGAAGTTACAGGAAGAGAACATAGGTGGGGTTATAGTTTAACAATATAGGCTGGTAACTTTCAGTGAAAGCCAGATGACATTCCAGTAGAGCTATCAACAAAAGCTTGATCTTAGCAAACATTTCTTCTTACAGCAATTTTCCAGTATCTTTACATATCAATCAGTAACTAGTCTGTCCTTGAGCCAGCAACCTTGCTTTGCCACAAATCTTTATCTTAACACCAGAGACTTTATAGCCTGAGGGAAATTTCCAGTTCTCTGCAAAGTCAATATTTGAAACTGCAAGGCTTTGGAAAACCAGGCCCTGTGAAATACATATGCTTTATAGTATATTCCACACAGATTACTATGGCAGGTGCTGTGATAGAGATGGATTAAGGAAGCAGGTGCCATACAGAGGCAGGTGCCATAGAAACACAGAGGAGGAACATCTGCACCAGCCAGTTACCAGCCCTCTGGCTGAATCTGGACCTCAGATATATCTTACTTGATCTACACAGTTGTTATGGGTTGAACTGTGTCCCCAAAAAGACATGTTGGAGTCCTAACCATCAGTACATCAGAACGTGACCTTATTTGGAAATAGGTAGTTGCAGATGCAATCAACTAAGATTCATACTGGAGTAGGGTGGGCCCCTGATCCAATACAACCAATGTTCTTATAACGAGGATGTGTGGTTAGAGTGCAGCCTTATTACACCAAGGTCATGGGTTTGGATCCCCACATCCACTGCCAGCTGCCAAAAAAAAAAAAAAGATGATGTGAAGACATAGGGGGAGAATGTCATGTGATTTTATAGACTGAACTGTGTCCCCCCAAAGTTTAATGTGTTGGATGGAGGCTTAATCCACACTATAACTGTTGAGGGTGGGAAATCCTATTAAGATAATTGAAAGGTGTGGCTTCAAAAAGGTGATTAGATTGTGAGGACCATGCCCTAGTGAATGGAATAATAAGTTAATGGTTTAATGGTGGCCATGGGCATGGTTCTGAGGGCTTTAAAAGCAGAGTGCAGGAGCAGCTCTCTCTCTGCTCAACTATCTGCCATGTGAGACCCCTGCATCACTGTCACCATCAACAAGGCCTTCACCAGGTATGTTCCCTGGATTTTGGACTTTCCAGCTGCCAAAATTGTAAGCAATGTTTCTTTATAAGTTACCCAGTTCCAGGTATTTTGTTATAAGCAACAGAAATGCACTAATAGACGTGATGACAGAAGCAGAGACTGGAGTGATGTGTCTACAAGCCAAGAATGGCCCTGGGGCACCTTGATTTTGGACTTCTAGCCTCCAGAATTGTGAGAGAATAAAATTTTGTTGTTTTAAGCCCCCTAGTTGTGGTGCTTTATTACAGTAGCCCTAGGAAACTCATTGGTGGTGATGCTTCTTCCCCTTCCTGGTCCTCCAAGTAGGCGGAAGCAGCCCTACAAATGTATCACCCCACCTCTCTCTACCCCTTCACCCACTCTTCCCTAGCACAGAAGGAGTAAATTGTGACTGCTGAGCTTGGGATAAGGAACAGGGCTCTGTCCCAGCTCTGTCTTCTCCTGCTTTCCTCTTGGAAATGCTCCTGCCCTCTTCTGCTCAGCTCTGCCATGCTATACATGTTACCAGGTTCTCTAGAAGCAGAACCCGAGAGGAGCCTTCTTGTTCAAGTGCTTGACTGGAGGAGTGCTCTCAGGAGGAGCAGAGTGAGGGCAGCAGGTGGGCACAGGCAAATGAAGAGCAGCAAGAGGTCGTCTCAGCTGAAGCCTGGCTTCAGTCTCATCCACGGAGATGCTGCAGAGCATGCATTGCAGTGCAGAGTTAGTCTCCTTGAGGGGAGAGGGACAGCCTTTTGCTTCTCCCCCATAGGCCAGTTATATGATGACCCAGGGGAGGGGGGTTAGAATGTGGCAGAGCCTCCTGGACAGGTCAAGGTAGCTCGCGTTTGGTTGAAGGCAATTCTCCAGCAAAGGGGGCAGCTGTGGGATGTTATCGGCAGGTAGGGGGTGGGCGCACCCTCTGGCGAAGAGGATGGGGGCTGGCTCGCAGGTACCACCCAGCTCCACCACTGGGAGTCTGCTACATAGTCCAGCGCTGCTTCTGCCTG
>NW_007726554.1:560704-568449 GCF_000696425.1 Galeopterus variegatus
TAGGGGGTGGGCGCACCCTCTGGCGAAGAGGATGGGGGCTGGCTCCCAGGTACCACCCAGCTCCACCACTGGGAGTCTGCTACATAGTCCAGCGCTGCTTCTGCCTGGGTGGGCAGATGAATGGAAGAACCAGAACCAGAAGTCCCCTCCTCCTGCAGTGTCCTTCCAGCACCCTCTGTTGACAAAACCTAGCAGTGCTCACTGCAAAGGGGAATTGCTTACAGAGCAACTAATAATTACATTATTAATAATTACATTATTACAGAGCAGATAACGATGTGTAGATTTTGAGCTGAGTGACAATCAAATAACTGGCACACCCACTAGGATCACATCTAGACACTAACCCTTCCTTTGTGTTTCTTCTCTTTTCTCCTGATTTTTGAGTGTTTATAATATTCTCCAAAACATTAGCAACAGAGCCTGTCCTTCCTTGCTCTTTTGCTTGGGCCTGCAGTGCTGGCAAGATAGTCACGGTCTTCATACTGCCAGGACCAAGCTCTGTAGCCACCGATGCGACCAGAGGTGACATGATAAACAGTACTAGAAAGTCCATATGGGCACAGCCCTGAAGACCAGCCCCTTTGGAGGCATGTCCTGTGCAAAGGGAATTGTGCTGGAAAAAGCAAGCCAAATTTTGCCATGCGAAAAATGCCATGCATCTGTTCAAGTAATCATGACTTCTCGAACTTTATTGAGGAAAATGATGAAGTTCTGGTGGCTGGATTTGGTTGGATTTGGTGCTGTTGGTGACATTCCTGGAACCACTTTAAGGTTGTTAAGGTAGCCAGTGTCTCTCTTCGGCCTTATACAAAAGGCAAGAAGAAAAGACCAAAATCATAAGGTTTTGATGATGCAAACATGGTAGTAATAAATTTCCATAAAATATCTTCATCTTTTTATATTTACATTTTACATATTTTTATATTAAAACATATTTGAAATAAATTTTCTAAAAAATTAGCAAAAGAAAATAAAATCACATGATATTTTCCAAATAATTTTTTCATCTGTCATAAAGAGAACACGCATTGTCATAATTCTCCCCAGAAGATATAGAGAAGACTGTGCAAAGCACTGAAGAAGGTTTTTTCATGTTCTCTTGTCTGTGCTGACTGACCTTGAAAATTAATTTCAAATAGTGTGCTCAGCATTTACTGTGACTGTAGAGCTGAGTGAACTCATCAGGCACAGAGCTCATTTATACTCTTGAACCTTGGGGGGAAAAGTCTGAACCACTCACCAGTATTATATACTTCTTAATCCTATATATTAGGAAATAGCTTTACATTACTTGTATTGCTGGATTTTTTTTTTTTTTTTTAGTGTTTTAATTGTGCACTTACATGTATTAGAAAAGCTATTCATTTTTTCCNTTTTTTTTTTAGTGTTTTAATTGTGCACTTACATGTATTAGAAAAGCTATTCATTTTTTCCAGTAATCAATAGGAAAATGTTCTAAAAATCAGCAATTGCCATCATCTTTATGGGGTGATTTTAGAAATTATTATTATGATGTTCTTCCATTTCTGGGAACATTAACATTTAGGGGATTAATGGTGATAGGTGAAAAGTACAATACAGCATATTTAATGAAAGATATCATTACTGTTATTCTCTTTAAGTCAACTTCTGTGAATGAAACAAATGTATTAAAATATTTGTCCACTTGATGATATGGGTAAGTATGGAGAAGTAAATTGGGTAACATTGTGTTGTCTTAGTACTGGTGACTTCTCTGTAGCCACATCCAATGGCCTGTTCTCAGTTCTCATTGAAATGCCTAATTCTGTCAGTCAATTCCATGCTTATCTTTATTCTCAGATGCTTAACAGTCACTGCTTCTCCTCTTCTCTGTGCACTAGTCCATACCACTGTTTGTTCCTCTCACCTCTCTGACCTGGGGGTACACCAAACACTCCTCACGCTCCTCCTCTTTGCTATAATCATAGGATTAAAATGCATCTTGCTGGTGATAGATTCCAAATTCCTGTCCCCAAATTACCTCTCCCTAAAGGTTTCCTTGAACACCTAATGAAACTCTCATATCTTTCTATACACTCTTAGCCAGGGCTTGAGGACCTGGGACCACAGTCAGAAATTGCACTACATTCTCTCCTCAACTCCTTCCTCCCCTCACCAGAATGGCTACTTCAAACCTTCACACCCATCAGACCCCTGAAGAATGGAAGGTTCTGTTGCCCTCTAGAATGGAGGAAAAAACCTACCTTACCTGTCTCAGAAGCAAAAGGCAAATTATTTCACAGCCTCAACCACTGGAAGTGGGAGCAAAGTGGAGTCTGGACCCTGAGGGACTGTAGGAGAGACCAGAGCAAGGAGGGAAGTAGATTGGCAGGAGACCATCCTAAGCTGCCTTCAGATAAACAGAGGGATGACTCAGCATGTAGACAGATGTGGGAGTTTCTTTTTTTTTTTTGCTTTTTGTCTTTTTTCGTGACCGGCAACGGATCGCAACCCTCAGTGTCNAAGAAAATAAAATCACATGATATTTTCCAAATAATTTTTTCATCTGTCATAAAGAGAACACACATTGTCATAATTCTCCCCAGAAGATATAGAGAAGACTGTGCAAAGCACTGAAGAAGGTTTTTTCATGTTCTTTTGTCTGTGCTGACTGACCTTGAAAATTAATTTCAAATAGTGTGCTCAGCATTTACTGTGACTGTAGAGCTGAGTGAACCCATCAGGCACAGAGCTCATTTATACTCTTGAACCTTGGGGGGAAAAGTCTGAACCACTCACCAGTATTATATACTTGTTAATCCTATATATTAGGAAATAGCTTTACATTACTTGTATTGCTGGATTTTTTTTTTAGTGTTTTAATTGTGCACTTACATGTATTAGAAAAGCTATTCATTTTTTCCAGTAATCAATAGGAAAATGTTCTAAAAATCAGCAATTGCCATCATCTTTATGGGGTGATTTTAGAAATTATTATTATGATGTTCTTCCATTTCTGGGAACATTAACATTTAGGGGATTAATGGTGATAGGTGAAAAGTACAATACAGCATATTTAATGAAAGATATCATTACTGTTATTCTCTTTAAGTCAACTTCTGTGAATGAAACAAATGTATTAAAATATTTGTCCACTTGATGATATGGGTAAGTATGGAGAAGTAAATTGGGTAACATTGTGTTGTCTTAGTACTGGTGACTTCTCTGTAGCCACATCCAATGGCCTGTTCTCAGTTCTCATTGAAATGCCTAATTCTGTCAGTCAATTCCATGCTTATCTTTATTCTCAGATGCTTAACAGTCACTGCTTCTCCTCTTCTCTGTGCACTAGTCCATACCACTGTTTGTTCCTCTCACCTCTCTGACCTGGGGGTACACCAAACACTCCTCACGCTCCTCCTCTTTGCTATAATCATAGGATTAAAATGCATCTTGCTGGTGATAGATTCCAAATTCCTGTCCCCAAATTACCTCTCCCTAAAGGTTTCCTTGAACACCTAATGATTGCTTACAGAGCAACTAATAATTACATTATTAATAATTACATTATTACAGAGCAGATAACGATGTGTAGATTTTGAGCTGAGTATATTAGACTAATCCAGTTAAGAGTTTATAGACCCTTTGATCAGGAGCCAGAGAAGCTGCCCAGAAAAATGAATTAAAGCCATTTCTAAAATGTCCAAAAATAGCTGTTCAAGGAAGCTTTTTTTATTTAACCTAAGATATTCTAGGCAAGAGATCATGAAGGCTGCACTAGGACAGTGGTACCAGAGCAGGAAGAAGGGGACCCCCAAACAAGCAGCACTGCAGAGGTGCAGTCCTCCAAGGGGGGGGGGGGACAAAAGTAAAAAAATGCATGAGGCATTTGTCTTTTAGTGTGTTTCTTAGAGCTAGGGGACAAAGGAAGAGTCGCAAATTGTCAGAAAGGAGACGTGAAGTCCTCTGCTGGCTGTGTTGAGTTTAAAAAATATATGAGAAGAATTCAGGTGAGGACAGATAGCAAGGCATAGCAAACAAAGGTTTGCAGTTCAGGAAAAGGGACAGGGCCTTGTGGCTTAGGCTAGGGTCACTTCAAGACTTAAATGTTCACCACAGCTAAGTTGAACAGGACTGACAATAACAAGTACTGGCAAGGACGTGGAACAACAGGACTCTTGCATATTGCTGGGAGGACTGTACGCTGAGTCACTTTGGAAGTGTTTGGGAGCGCCACCGCGCTCCCAAGCAGCGCACTGTAGCAGTGCGCCACCGGGCCGGCCCCAGATGTGGGAGTTTCAAAGTGTGAAGAAATGTTTTGCAGTTCTTCCTAGTAATAGTCTGTACCTATACACAGATTGAGTACCCCTAATCCAAAAATCTAAAATCCAAAATGCTCCAAAATCTGAAAGTTTTGAGCACTGATATGATGTTCAAAGGATTCATTGGATCATTTTGGGTCTTTGGATTAGGGATGCTCAACTGATAAGTATGAAGCAAATATCCCCAAATCCCAAAATATCTGAAATTCAAAACACTTCCGGTCCCAAGCATTTCAGATAAAGGATCCCGGGAAGAGGGCTCTCACCAGATGCACTCCCTCAACCTTGGACTTCTCAGCCTCCAGAACTGTAAGAAATAAATTTTGTTTCTCTATAATTACCCAGTTTCAAATATTCTCTTATAAGCAACAGAAAACAGACTAATACAAGAATACAATCAATAAATGAAAGAATTCAAAGCCAGAAGAGAAATATTCACAAAAGAGGTGACATTTGAGCTTGCTTGGTCCTGAAAAACAAAGAACTGTTGACATCCAATCAGCTTGTAAGTATTATTCAGTATTGGCTTGCTTCATTTTTTTCTTTAAAAAAAACCCAGTTCATATGTTGCCAAAAAATGAGTAAATTGGAAACACCAAACTTAAAGTTAAATTTGTAATTTTGTATCCATAAAAAACACTGGCAACAAAACTAATTTCAGTTTTGTTCAAACATAAATGTGTATCAGATACGATCTAGAAGTCATCTGTATTGCTTTGATAGAGTTTTGTGGTGAGCTAATCTTAGAGAAACAGATGACAAATAAACTGTATGCTTTGAATGACTGTTCACTGTTGCTGTGGCATTTCTGCCATTTAAGCCTTGGGTCTGCAGCTGCCCCAGGGGGATCGATGTGGTAGACAGCCACACAGCTGCAAGCCTAACTTCCTTCTAGTGTGCCCTCATGAGCTGCAGAGTTGGGAAAACCAAAATCCATATTTTGCTTCCCAGACTTCCTTGTAGCTAGGTTCTAGATTTGAAATAGATTCCATCAATGAGATGCATGCACATCTCTCCTGCTACTTATTACCTGTGTGACCTGAGTATGCTTAATCCACCTTTATTTCAGTTTCCTTGTCTGAAAAATGGGGATAATAACAGCATCTACTTTACAGGGTTTTTATGAGAACTAAGTGAATTAATCACATAAATTGCTTAGCCTGTGATAGAGTTTGGATGTGTTGTCCCCACCAAAACTCATTTGGAAATCTGATTCCTAACGTGGCAGTGTTGGGATCTGTTTGAGTCATGGGGGTGGATCCCACATGAATGGCTTAATGCTCTCCCTGGGGGGGGGGGGCAGGTGCTGAGTGAGTTCTCACTCTATTAGTTCCCATGAGAGCTGGTTTTTTAAAAGACCCTGGTACCTCCCCTCTCTCTTTCTCTTGCTTCCTCTTGCCATGTGATCTGCTTGTACCCACCACCTGCCTGCTTCTTTCCACCATGAGTAGAAGCAGCCTGAGGCCCGTGCCAGATGCAGCTGTCTCAGAATAGTGAGCCAAATAAATCTCTGTTCTTTATAAATTACCCAGTCTCAGGTATTCTGTTATAGCAACACAAAAATGGACAAATACAGCTTGATACATACTTAGTACCAGTAAGTGTCAGCTTTATTAGAATCATTATTGTTTTTGTTGTTGTCTTGAAAGTGGAAGTGAGGTGGAGGCCACCTATCCCACTATACTGTCTTCCTCTGGCAAGTGCTACCTTGGATCCATTGGGGTTTTCTACACCAGGGTTCTGGTGTCCATCATCAGCTTTCCTGGGTGTTGGAAGCAGCTGGTCCTGGATCAAGGTTATGGAAATGTGTCCTTGAAGTTAACATGCCCTGCTTCAGCCTCAGATTCCCTGGCAGGCCAATTCGGCCATATGTTCTTGAGAATCATCCCGGAGGCTCAGCCTAGAGCCCTCTTCTCCAGCCCCTTCAGCAATTTTGTAAGTGCTTAATTACCTTTTAAAAAATTTTCTTTCTGGTTAAAGTACGTGGAGTGTATCTATGTCCTGAATCTGAAGTGATCTACCCATGTGAGCCCCTTTCTCGGTTTCCCTTTGCCCTATTTTTATTTGTGAAAATAAACAGGAAAATTACTTTAGGAAAAGGCTTCTGCAGGCTGGATGTAGGAACCGCAGAGCTGTGTTGGTGTAGGCAAAGCCCAGCTTGGAACCCAGGTCTCCATTCTCCTATTCAGTGCTTTTCTTTTAGCTCAGGCTCCAAGGAAGGTAGCCTATCCAGAGTCCTAACAGCAGAGAAATGGGGGAAAGGAACTGATGTTTAATTTATCCACTTAGTCCATTCAGGCTGCTGTAATGAAGTACCATACACTAGAGGCTTAGAAACAACAGTTCCTTCTCACAGCTCTACAGGTTGGAAGTCCAAGATCTAGGTGCTCGCAGACTCAGTGTCTGGTGAGGGCCCACTTCCTGGTTCATAGAGGGTGCCTTCTTGCTGTGTCCTCACATGGCAGAAGGGGCAAGAAAGCTCTCTGGAGTCTCTTTCCTAAGGGCACTAATCCCATTCATGAGGGCTTTGTCCCCATGTCCTAACCACCTATCATAGTCCCCACCTCTTAATACCATCACCTTGGACATTAGGTTTTAACATATGATTTTTAGAGGAGCATACACATTCAGTCTATGGCAGTGACATTCTCTGTTCATGTGCTGGACACTCCCTCTAGAGTCCAGAGACCATGGTTATTCATTTTGTATCCTCAATATTGGCACAATCTATTATATACACATTAAATGTCTGTTAAAAGATCTCAACTGAGCTCTTGAGCAGGATATATTATATTATAGAATTCCCAAATCCCCACTGGAAAGTAAAAGTTTATGAAGAAAAAGTTGCAATGTGGCTATTTGCATGCGTGTTCAGTTGTATTCTAGATTGGGCTCACTGTGCGCTTTATTTGCTTTAAGCAGGAATGGAAAACCCAAGACAGTAGAACCAAATAAAACTGATTGGACCATGATCCTTCTTTCATTTAAAATTAAATTATTTTTCTCTTAAATAAGTTAATTTAAAAAAAATTCAGATTCCATGACTAATATTTAGTAAATGGCCAAGGTTCTTTGGGTTACAAGTAAGAGAAACCCAAGCAAAGTAACCTAGGATGAAACAGAGACCTTACTGTAATATGTGGTGGCACTTCACAGATTCCAAGGACAGGATGTACACCCGGGTTCATGAGGGACTGGAACCAGACAGACAGCTGTCAGAAACCATTTGCGCTGTCTCTCTCCTGTGATTCTAGGCCCTTATCTGCCTCTGCTTTGCTGGGCGTGTCTGCTTTGCCTTCTCTCTCTGCTGACAGTCTCCCCGGCATCTACAGATATGTGGTATGGGATGCCTGCCTCACCACGGTAGCCTCAGAACCCATTCACAGGCCCGGCATTGAATACCAACAAACAGACAGCCAGGTCTCTATGTCTCCATTTCCCAGAAAGGAGTGGCCAAGC
>NW_007726554.1:568736-572105 GCF_000696425.1 Galeopterus variegatus
GTACACCCGGGTTCATGAGGGACTGGAACCAGACAGACAGCTGTCAGAAACCATTTGCGCTATCTCTCTCCTGTGATTCTAGGCCCTTATCTGCCTCTGCTTTGCTGGGCGTGTCTGCTTCGCCTTCTCTCTCTGCTGACAGTCTCCCCGGCATCTACAGATATGTGGTATGGGATGCCTGCCTCACCATGGTAGCCTCAGAACCCATTCACAGGCCTGGCATTGTATACCAACAAACAGACAGCCAGGTCTCTATGTCTCCATTTCCCAGAAAGGAGTGGCCAAGCTTCGATTAGATTCCCATTCTTGATCAATCAATTGTAGCCAGGAAGCAGTGGCAATCACACTGTACAAATTTACAGCACCAAATCAATTCTGTGGACCAGTTGGAGAAGCAGTTCTCGGAGTCATGAAGAATATGCAAGGGCTGGCCCGTGGCTCACTTGGGAGAGTGTGGTGCTGACAACACCAAGTCAAGGGTTAAGATCCCCTCACCGGTCATCTTTAAAAAGAAAAAAAAAAAGTATGCAAATATACTATAGTACGTGGGTAACAACATCCCAGGGAACAAAGATTAGCCAACAACAAGCTTCCTTCTCCCTCTGTCTTCCATAAATTTATAATCTGTCATTCATTCTCTTCACTATGTGGGGTTGATATTTGTAAATTTAATGTGAAATTAATATAACTCTTAAACTGTCTGCATATAGGAATATCATGACCTTCACCTTTAAAAAATGATACTCTTTGCATATGAATATGTATTCTCATATAGCAACTTGAAATAGCCCACATTAATTAGCTCAATGGCTTTAGGGTTTTCCTTATCCAAGCAATATGATATGGCTACTCTGAGAATAATTATCAAAGTAACTAGAAAGTTAAATAATGAGATAAATAAAAATAGAATTCTAGATGTTGCTTGGTGGCTAAATTGTACCCTGGATGCAAATTAGGCAATTTGAAAGGGGCATCCATTTATTCAGGCCACCAGGGCACCATTTAAGGAATTATTATTCTGGTAAATGAGGGTAAATAGGACCCTAGTGACTGAAAAATTTGAGGCTGCTTCCAGAAGCTCTAATTTTCACCCAGGGAGTACAACGAAGAATTTTTGGTGGAATAAATAGCCAGATAAATAATGCAAAAGCTGAAAGTGTGGGCCCAGGTGGAGGCCATATTTGAGAGATCAGGTATTGATGGTAAGTTTGAAAGTGTGTTTTGCAGAAAGTTTAATTCTTAGGCTTAGCCACAGAACCAGAGGGTAGAAGCAAGTTTTTCCTTCCCTACAATGGCTATAATAAAAAAGACACATGGTAACAAATTGATTCACATAGGGCTATGACATTGGAGTATCAGTATGGATAGCATGTGCCATATAAATTCACAGATAAATTTATAGCCCAAGCTGAGTTTGAGCTTAGGACTGAGACCAAAAAAAAAATTGCAAATATGAGGGTTGGGCAAGAAGAGCAGGCTTCTATTCTCACTTGGTTCTTGGAATTTCTGCTTTACACACCTGCCCTTTTCACTGCTGATTTTAAGCACATTTCCTTTATTGTGGCACATATAATGTCAGCACAAGGTTTTTTTCTATGTCCTCATGGGTGATTTTTTGCACACAGAGAGAAAACTATTTTGATTTTAAATATTAGTATTCAAATTATTCAAAACCTAATTATTTCTTAAGCTTTTAAGAAGTTAGTTATAAAAACATTTATTTATAAATCTAGACAATTTTAGCACTCATCTTAAAGAAGGATTTTAAATTTGAGTAAATCCCTTAAATATTTTCAACTATATTTCTACAATATATTTTATTTTCCTTTCAAGTACTGCTTAAACAAAATCTTCCCACATTCTTAGATAAGTTAAAATCTAATCTAATTAAACTTTTAACACATCAACTTAAAATCATTAACTAAATCAATTGCTTAATTACACATTCAGATGGGAATTACAAACCTAAAATATTACTCTAATAGGTCAAATTCTCTTAAACACTTCCATATCAAATATGTATATTTTCTGTAACCCCAAAATATTCATGTATAGGTGTGCTTCTCCTAAACACTTTCATATCTAGTGCTTTCTGAGGTTGAGAGATGCTTACCTACCAAGAATAAGATGATGTCATTCCACACTCTTTGGGGATCACTTTCTCAGGTGCTTGAAAGGTTACAGAACAACCAGAGGTTTCAGCCAGGACATTAGGCTTGGACTACAGACCTCTAGGGCAGCCTTCCTAAGAACCCTGACCTAAGCTGAGTCAGGGTTTTTATAATTACTATAGTATTTTGTGCTATAACTTGAAGAGGGTGTAGTCACTTACAGGGCTGACTTGTCCATTAGTCAGAGTGGCACAATGCCTAGAGCTCATGATATTTTTACATGCCCAAAAATATGTTTTAATTTCAATTTCTTTTAAAATTAGGAGAAAAAATTTAATATAAATAATAATGAACATATAATACCAAATCCAGCTTGGATTATATTCATCTATATGTCGATGTAGCAGTAAAATATAATTTCCAATACTTTTTCCCACAAAGGCAAAAGTGCCCAGGGCCCACCAAAGTCATAATGTGGCCTTGTCACCTAGCCCATGTTTCTGGGTGTGAGTCCTATCAAGACCTAATTCTTAAATCAATTTACAGGACTCTGACACCCCACCTAGAGTGGCCCATCATGCATTTTGGATTTCTTTGGGTCTTCAGATATTTACATATCTGAATTCACAGATTCTGCATTCTTTTTTTATTTTTACTATCTTGAAGGGTATATAACCCTTACATATGTTAAAATGCTATGAAATAAGTAAAAAAAAGTAAAATCAGTCATTTCGTAAAGGAAACTATTCAAATGGCAAATAAGCATTAAAAAAATTGTTAGTCATTAGACAAAAATTAAAATTAAAACCACAATGAGGCAGGATTATACACCCACCAGAATGGCTAAAGTTTTGAAAAGTGACAACACTAAATATTGGTTTAGTGGAGCAACCAGAATTCATAGATTGTTCATGTGAGCGTAAAATGGTACAACCACTATATAAAAAATTTTGGCAGTTTCATACCAACCCTATGACCCAACAATTCCACTCCTGGCTATTGCCCTAGAGAAATGAAAATATGCATTTAGGAAAAGATGAAGATAAAAATGCTCTTAGCAGCTTTATTCATAATAACCAAAAACTGGCAACAACCTCAAAAGCCCATCATTAGTAAAATGGATAAACAAGCTATTACATTCATATAATGGAAACTACTTAGAAAAAAGAAGGAATAAGTGAACTCCAATATACCCAGTAGCCTGAATTAATTTCAAAAATGTTATGCTAAGTGAAAGAAGCTTTACACAAGAGCGTGT
>NW_007726554.1:572432-575336 GCF_000696425.1 Galeopterus variegatus
GCTTTATTCATAATAACCAAAAACTGGCAACAACCTCAAAAGCCCATCATTAGTAAAATGGATAAACAAGCTATTACATTCATATAATGGAAACTACTTAGAAAAAAGAAGGAATAAGTGAACTCCAATATACCCAGTAGCCTGAATTAATTTCAAAAATGTTATGCTAAGTGAAAGAAGCTTTACACAAGAGCGTGTAACATGTGATTCTTCGTTTTTTTAAAGTTCTAGCACAAGCTAAACTAATTTATGAAAGATAAAGTCAGAACAGTGATTGATTGGGGGTGAAGGGATGTGCAGGGATTTACTGGAAAAGGGCTCAAAGGAACTTTCTGGAGTGATAGGGGTTTGGGTTTATACATTTGTCAAAACCCATCCAATGTTACACTTAAGATTTGTGCATTTCACTGTACGTAAATTTTACCTTAAAACAAAAGAACCATAAAAGTTGAAGCCTTAAGAGTAAAGAGACCAATGTCTGCAGTTTATATTAAAATGTATAAGAAATATATAAAATAATGGGCAAAGAATTTAAGTAGACATTTCTCCAAAGAAGATAAACAGATGGCCAAAAAGCACATGAAGAGAGATGTCCAGCATCATTTGTCGTCAGGGACATGCACATCAAAATCACAATGAGATATCACTTCACACCCACCAAAATGGCAAAGGAGTTCAGAACATGCCACTACTCCAAAATATGCATACTGAGTGTTTTGAACTGAAGGTACTTAAGAAGCAGCAGTTGCAGGAAGAGCACTCTGACCTCCCCATTTCTACCTAGAAGCAGGTTATAAAATTTCCCTGGAGAAAGGTGCCTTCATACCAGGAAGAGAGGAACATTCTTATCACCAGAGACTGGGAGTTGACGCTGAAAAAGTCCTGAACAGACAAACCTACTAAAATAACCCTTATCTTCCATTAGTTTCCCTGTATATTTCTTAGTCACTATCCCACAATTTACTGCTGTTAGCCTAAGCCCCTTTGTCCTGTCACATCACCACAAATTTATCTTTCTTTGTGTAAAAATGTATATAAGCTTTGGGGCCTAATGGCTTCTGTGGGTCTTCATTTTCCTTCTGAAGATTCCCTTGGACATGTAAAAATATTACTGAATTTGTATGCATTTTTCCCATCTTTCTTACATCAGTTTAAGTCTTAGGCTTAGCCACAGAACCAAAGAGGGTAGAAGCAAGTTTTTCCTTCCCTACAATCGCTATAATAAAAAAGACACATGATAACAAGGGTTGGTGAGGATGTGGAGAAATTGGAACTCTTTTGTACAAGGAGTCTTCAAATAGTTCATGACAAGATTCATATTATCTTTTAATTCCATTCTTCCATGAACTTTCTGAGGTACCCTCATATTGCTGGTGCGAACATATTAAGAATATGGTACAGTCATTGTAGAAAACAGTTTGGCAGTTTCTCAAAATGTTAAAGGTTCAGTTACCATATGACTCAGCAATTTCACTCCTAGGTATATACCCAAAAGAATTGAAAACATATGTTGTGAGGAAAATAGAGCAGTTTGATCAGGTCCCCTGGCCTCAGGTCCAGTTGGGGGTGGTGCAGCACATTCTTTGTAAACAAGTTGTGTGGGGGTGGAGTTAGTGTGCATGCACGCCTGGGTATTTTTAGCTTCTTGCTATTCTTGTGTGTTCTTCAGAGTGTGTGAAGCAGAGGCTCTGAACTGCTGGTCTGCAGAGCTCACGTCTAGAAATAAAGACTATTCTTTCTTCACCTATGGCTCCAAGGACCTTTTTCCTGTTACCTAGCTCATAGACCTGCATGTGAAGGGTTTGTGGACAGGCTTGAGGGGTCTGTGAGACCTAGCCCTAGCTCTACACATGTCCATACAAAAACTTGTACATGAATGTTCATAGGAGCACTGTACACAATAGCCCCAAAGTAGAAACAACACAAATGTCCATTAATTGGTAAGTGGGCAAATACAGTGGTATATTTATATAAGGAAATATTATTCAGCCATAAAGAGAAATAAAGTACTGATTTATGCTACAACACATGATCCTCGAAAACATTGTGCTAAGTGAGAGATGCCAGGTTCAAAAGGCCACATATTCTATGATTCTTTTTGTATGAAATGTCCAGAATAGGCAAATCCAAGGAGACAGAAAGTAGGATTGCAATGGAGAATGACTGCTTAGTGGGGATAGAGTTTCTTTTGGGGGTGATGAAAGAATTCTGGAATTGGATAGTAGTGATGGTTGCACAACCTTGTGCATATACTAAAAACCACTGAATTGTATACTTTAAAAGGATGAATTTATGATATGAGAATTGTATCTCAATTTTAAAAATAAGATGGATTGATGAATAGACACAGGGATGGTTGGATGGACAGACACATAATAGAACAAACAGAAAATGTTAATTGTAGAATCTAGATGGTGGTTATATGGGTGTTTACTGTACAATTCTTTCAACTTTTCTGTATGTTTGCAATTTTCATAATAAAATGATGGAAAAAAATAATGACCAACTGACACAACTTTTAAGATTATTCTACCAACATATATCAAAGACTTTTAAAATAAAAAGCAAAAGATAGATGATACATAGATGACAGATGATTAAAGATAGATGATAGCTAGATGATGGATGGATAGACAAATGATAGACAGATGACAGAGAGATGATAGACAGGTGATTGATAGATGCCACACACCGTTGACTCAGCAAGTCTGCTTCAGCAACTTAATCTACAGATATAATCATATCTTAAGTGAAAAAAAATGTGCTCCAAGATGTGCACATGTGTGTGTGGAAGTACATTTCTCAAAATGTTGTTTTTCAAAACAAAACATTTGGAAACATATTAAAGACTGCAACAAACATGCATCTCAGAGCACAAGTGGAGATGTGCACTAAATACAAAAC
>NW_007726554.1:576507-578277 GCF_000696425.1 Galeopterus variegatus
AAAATCCCTTCACTTTATCACAGGAAATTTCAACATTATCTTTGCATGTAAAAAAGGAATTGTAGTGAGATTTTTTTGATATAAATACAACTGTTAAAAGATGTTTAATTGGGTTGACCATTTAGCTCTGTTAGAGCATGGTGCTAACACCCCTGCACTGGCCAGCTGCCAAAAAAAAAAAAAAAAATAGAATTTCATTTTTTATTAACTACATGTGTGAGCAAAATTTTTATCATGAATTTGAAGAGATCATCATTTAAAGTTTTTGATCAAAATGGTAGACAGGCATCTCAAAAACACTGGATATTAAAAAGTTCAGTTCATGTGGTTCAAACTCCAATCTTTTATTAAGAAAGTGGAAGAGACAGTATTTGAAGGTTATGTACAAATAAAATACGTAGTAAACACAAGCTCTATTTTCTTGTAATTATAAAACATACAAAATGTAATGCATTTTTCACCACGTATATATAGATTCCCTCTAAAACACTAGCTTTTTCCGAGTGCCCTACAAATGCTGTCATTTTCCACGTGGTCAAGGTGTGTACATGGTTGGGAAACTTCACTAAGGTGAAATGTTAACTACAATGCACCTCACATAATCTCTGTAACGGATCTAGGTCTAGTCTTTTGGAAATAAAAGCTTTATCTCTTTTTTTCTGCTTTGTCACATCCCTCCTCTAAGGCAGTGAGCCTGGCTGGCTACTTGTTCAAAAGGGAAGACTAGAAAGAAAAAAAGACAGAATAATATCTCTAAAACAACCATTCTCAAAGTGTGTTCCACAGACCCCTAAGGGGCCTGGAGATCCCTGCAGGGGGCCTATGAGATCAAAACTCTTTTCATAATAATACCAAGGTGTTATTTGCTTCTTTCACTCTCATTTTCTCCTGAGAGTACAGTGCAGTTTATTAGAGTCTACATGACGTATAATGTCCTGACGGACTGACTGACATTCACATGGGAACCCAGCTGTCTTCTGTTAAATTAGACATTATAGACATTTGCAGAAGTGTAAAACAATGCCCCCTTTCTCACCAATTTTCTTGTATTATAAAATGTAGCTTTTTAAATAAAAATGTTATTTATATTTTTAAAAAGGTGTTTTCATAGCTATTTTTAATGAATTAATAAATATTTTTGAGATTTCCCAGTTTTAATTTCTAGTACATCAAATATTACAGATATAACCCACACAAAAATATTATTTGGGATCCCCAATAATTTTTAATAGTGTAAAGGGATCCAATAGTATAAAGAGACTAACTCTGAGAACTGCTGCCAAAGTTTTATTCTGCCACACTTGTAATACGACGGAAAGCTCTGCAGCCATTGAAATGTAGATAAAAGCATATTGATTGTTACGTAAGTGTGGTGTCATCCTATATTTAATTAAAATAAATGTGTGTGTGTATATGCGTCTTTAAAAAGTATGGAAGAGTACACACCAGTTCATATGAATTATTTCTAGGCTGTAAGATTATGAAATATTTATTTTCTTCTCTATTTCTTTTCTATGTATACTAACTTTTTAAACTTTTTTTATTACAATAAAAAACAAAATAAAAATCACCACCTTAACCATCTTCAAGGGTATAATGGAGTAATGCTAAGTATATTACTGTAACACAGATCTCCATAACTTTTTCACTTTGCAAAACTGAAACTGTATAACCATGGAATAACAACTTCTTTCTCCCACCAGCCCCTCTCCGGTCCCTGCAAAACACCATTTCATTTTATTTTCTTATGTATTTGACTACTTTAAATAC
>NW_007726554.1:579004-590320 GCF_000696425.1 Galeopterus variegatus
CTCAGCCAGTGAGCGGGAACTGGTCTGTATGTGGGATCCGAACCCTCGGCGGGAGCGCCCCACCGCGCTCCCAAGCGGCCCACTGCAGCAGTGCACAGCCAGTGAGCGGGAACTGGTCTGTATGTGGGATCCGAACCCTCAGCGGGAGCGCCACCGCTCTCCCAAGCGGCCCACTGCAGCAGTGCGCCACTGGGCTGGCCCTGCAAAAGTTTTTTTATACTGTAAGAGGGGCTCTGTCTCTAGAGTGCTATGCTTTTATAAAATCCCTAGTGTATTTCGCCTTTTAGATAAATCTGACTGTATATTTCTAGCATTCTTTTTAAATGGTCATACAATTTTTAAAAAATGTTTTATTACAGACAATTTCAAATAAATACAAAAATAGGTAGAATATCATAATGGTGAGGGCTTTTTTGCTGCATCATCCTATGTCAGAAGGTGGAAAGAGAGGGAGAGAGAGAGAAAAAAAGAGAGCCAAACTCGTCCTTTTATAAAGAGCCCACTCCCGAGATAACAGCATTAATCCATTCATGAGGGCAGAGCCCTCATGGTATAATCACCTCTTAAAAGGTCTTGCCTCTTAATACTATTGCAATGGCAATTAAATTTCAACAAATGTTTTTTGGGGAACTCATTCAAACCACAGCAATGCCTGAACCAACTATTCAATATCAGTTGTGGAAGCAATTGCCTACCCAGCTCATTGACCACTCCAACATGCACTTTGGCTGGAATCTGGATGCAAACAGTAGCCTTTAGAAGGCCTCAGTCACCAGCGCTAACTCAGTTCTACAAGAAGGACTGTTTCCTACACAGGCCACCTTCCTTATTAACTCCTTATCTGGAGTCAACAAAGCAGGAAATACTTTTGTTCCACTTCAAAGCACTTATTTCTTGAGAGAACCCAAAACTAACTGATACCTGGCCAAAAGTCAAGAGCATAGTAGAGAGTCTAGCCTACATATGATGTTAGGATAGGACACCTCCTCTCAATCTCTCCACCCCTACCAATTCCTTGTTTCCAATGCATTTGCTGGAATTCTCGTTTCTCTGCCCTGTGTTTATACTGTTTACACTGTTTGCAGAGCTTGGGCGTAACAATAAATAATGTCCCACTCAATTTACTTTATTGTGCTTTTTTGGCATGAGTATAATTAGTAGGGTCTAGCGGGGACTTCATCATCCTAGAGATAGGTAACCAGAATTGGGCAGTCGGCTCTTCCCTGGGGACTTTTGAATAATCCCCCAGCCTGCAGTTTAATAATCTACCTGATTATTGTGTGTGGCCACTAGAGCTTAAGTGTTCTTAGTCTAGGGACATTTTCTGCTTTCTCTGACACCCTCTGGCTCACTTGCTGGTTCCCAGCACCCATTTTCCTATAGATACAGAGAGAAATACATATTTATAATGTCTATATATACATATAAGTTTAATAAAGGAAAATTAGAAACTCTGTCTATATCTGTAGAGAAATGCACATCCATGTTCTATAAACAGGCATCTACACAACAGAGGAAATAGAACATTTACTGTTTGCCTTTTTAAATCATGAATCTGACCATATCATATCCCTCACCCAGGCTTGAAGTCCTTTCAATGGCTTCCTATTGCTCCCAGGATACTTCAAGACTCTGCAATATTTGTCCCTATGTCCCCAGTAGCCCCCTTGCTCTCTCTGATTCAGATCCCTTATTCTCCTCTCAGTCCTCTTACTTGCCATGCTCCCCTACACCCCAGGACCTTTTGCACATGCCATCCCTTTAACCTTCAATTGATTGCCCCCGACACATACACCTTTGACTACTTGTCTATTCACCTTTCAGATCTCAACTCAAATGTCATCTCCTCAGGGACCCTTCTCCTACCCACCCTAAATTCAAATCCTCCATCATACATGTATAAAGCACCATGACCATCTTTGGAGCACCTACCACACCTGCAATTTTACTTTTGTGTGATTTCCTAAAAGTACCTTCTACTTCCCCAGTAAGACTTCAGAATACAGGAACCATTCCTGCTTGCTGCTTATTGTTGCCTAGCTCAGTGCTTGGTACATAGTAGGCTCCCAATAAATATTTGCATGAATAGATGAATAAACCAATATGTGAAAGCCCCAGAAGAACAGCATGCACTCAGTGGATATTAACTCACTTCCTTTCAGCATCTAGCAAAGATTTTTAGTTTCTCATTATTTTAGAGTATAGTTTGATAACTAAATAGTTAAAACTAAACTTAACTTTAGTAAGTCAAAAGCCAATAACTCAAAACAACACAGTACACAACTGTTTAAATAGTATGTAACTGTACACAGTATGTAGCAAAGATTTTTAGTTTCTCATTATTTTAGAGTATAGTTTGATAACTAAATAGTTAAAACCAAACTTAACTTTAGTAAGTCAAAAGCCAATAACTCAAAACAACACAGTACACAACTGTTTAAATAGTATGTAACTGTACACAGTATGTAACTGTTAATATAAAGTTAAGTGTTGTTAACTTTAATAAGTCATAATCCAATAACTTAAACCAACACAGTATGTAATTGTTTATATGCCTGGAGATAACCATGCCTAAAAGTTTGCCTCCTTTAAGAGTTTCTTACATTAGGAAAATCTTAATTTTCTAGACAGATAAGTGAAAAGATTATTTTCTGAAAACACCCTGAAACCGGCCTGTTGTTGTACTAGTATCTGTAGTTGTTGACCAGGTAAAACTTGTGTGAATACCTAAAAACCAAATGCCACTACTGAAAATAAATCCAAAGGCTACATGGAAATAATATATTATAATTATTAAATGATTCTCATGAACTGCCCTAAGTTTTCTGAAGTTTTTTTTATTTCTAAATTATTATCATCACGTAATTTGTGAGTCACCAAATCTGGGTCATAGAGTGGAAAAACTCTGGACTTGAGATCAGAAAGCTGTGCCTGAACCTATTTTATAAGCTTATTGTAAAGATTAAATGGAATAATTTTTTGAAAACCTCTCTTGTGTTGAACACGTACTTCACATTGCATATGGAGCTAGGTGTGTTATATATTAAGTCAATTACCTCTCAAAAAAAGACTATGAAATATGTATTATTACCCCCACTTTACAGATGAAGAAATTGAAGCTCTCACAGGTTGAAAAACTGGCCCAAGATCCCACATCCTGCAAGCTGCAGGACTAGGGTGCATGTAAAAGGGCTCTAGCTAGGAGGTATGTAAGCTGTAACTTGCCATAGAATGAAAGGTGTCTTGTTAAAAAGCATCTCTGAAATGACGACTTCTGTCAATATTCACATATATTCCTCCCTCCTATGTGCCTCTAAAGTCCTCTTATCTGGTATAGTGGATCAAACCAAGTTGGAGTCAAGAGCCAGAAACTCATCTGATGTCTGCCAACAGAACACCAAGTGTGCAAGTTGCTTCTCATTACTTCCTCGTTTATGTTTTCAGTTTCCATACTCACATGTAGACCACATCTCAGGGTGTCACGAGGATTCACCACATAGAAAACTTGCAGTGGTGCACTTTTCAAACGCCCAAATATTCCAAAGAAATTGGTGTGACTTTTGTCCCACGACAACAGGAGGCAAGGGCATGGGGTGGGATGTAGGATCAATGCCATGACAAAGGTAGAAAAAGAGCTAGTCTTCTGTTTTTCTACCTCCATGTCTGCTGCCATATGATTAGAAGTTGCTTGAGAATAGACAGATCTATGCAAATTAGATATACAGTTCAAAACAATCAATTTTTATTTGTTGCTTTACTGGTGGTGCAATCTAAGAGGAAAAACTAAGGGTTTTTGTATCATTTGTTTACTCAACAAATATTTATTGGATGTCTATGAAGTGCCAAGCATGGTGCTGTGCATGAGCTGTGGCTAGCAGAGGGTACCTGGCAAAGCCCATCTCTGCTCTCGTCAAGTTTGCAGTCTAGCAGATATGGCCATTGTTGAGCATCATCACAATACTAACAAATGTGGTAAGTTCTAACAAGTTCCGGCTGCTTTGACAGATGTCATGGGGACTTCAGTTGCCTGGAGTTTCATGGAAAGTTTCCTTGAGGAAGTTATCTTTCAGTTGAGACAGGCCACCATCTGTTCAGGGTCGTGTGATTGTGTTCACATCTCAATTCTGACACTTGGGCAAGTTACTGTCTCAGAATACAGATCCTCACATGTAAAACAGGAAAGGATGCACTTGGCAGGATTGTTGTGAGAATGAGAACACAGGTAAAGCACCTCTCACGGTGTCAGGCATACAGTTGGCACTAAGTGCATAGTGCTTGCTATAATTATATATCAATGTAAGCATCAAAGGAAATATGAAGAACAGTCTGGCCAATAGCTAAAGACAAAGGCACAGAGGGGAAATTTGGCAAAGGTCCCACACTTTGTATGGGGGCTTCGTGTCCTGAGTTTCAGATGTTGGAGCACCTAACGCTTTAAGGCTCTGCTAAGTACTGTTTTTATGAGAAGTTGATTAGGAATTTTTGGCGGCTGATCTACTAGTTGTAGTTTAGCTGATGCTTGGTCGGATTTTTCAAGTAAAAGGGAGAAAAACCTGAGAAACATCTTCCTACCCAGAGGACACAGGGTTAATCAGATTTTGGCAGGTTCAAGTGACAAGCAAGAGTTTATGAGCTAGATGGGAGGGGAAGGGATGAATGCTCAGTTGGAGGCACTAGTGCAGGGTCAGAAGGAAGAGCCCTGGCGCCACCTGGACGGGGCCTGGAAGTGGGAAACGCTGGTGTGCCCCCCCAAGTGCGCGCGGGCCATTGTGCGCGCGAAGCCCAGTCCAGGATGCCCAGCGCTCCTCCCCGGCGCGCCCTCCGCAGGCCTCCTGGTGGCTGGATCCCCGCCATCTCCGCACCCTTCAAATGGGTGTGGGTGATTTCGTAAGTGGAAGTGACCGCCACCAAGGGGCCAGCGTGCAAGGAAGTGGGAGTGACGGGGGAGGCGGGGCGGGGAGACGCGCGGGAGCAGTGGGAGGGATGCAGGGGAGGAGTGGGAGGACGGGCGCAGTGGGAGGGGTGAGGAGCAGCGCCGGGAAGGGCGCCGCGGCCGGGCGGGAGGAAGTGCCGGGCTCTGGACTCGCCGCGCGGCGCTCGCGGGGGGCGCGCCAGGAGAGCCCGAGATGCTGCTGCGCTCCACGCGGGGGCTGCCGCTGCCGCCGCCGCCGCCGCCGCCGCTGCTGCTGCTGCTGCTCCTGGGGCCGATCGATCCCTTCTCCCCCGGCGCCCTGGCGGGACCTGCGCCGGCCGAGGACGCCGTGGAGCTGGACTTCTCCACCGAGCGGCCGCTGCACCTGGTGAGTCCCGCGTTCCTGTCCTTCACCATCGACGCCAACCTGGCTACAAACCCGCGGTTCCTCACCTTCCTGGGGTAAGCGCCAGCCTCCTGGTCCTGTCCCCTCTCCTGTCCTGACACCCCTGCCAGCCCCGCCAGCCACTCTCCTCTCTTTTGCGTTGAAACAACTTCACACTCGGTCCCCGGGAACCTCCCCCGCGCGTCTCTCTCTCTCTCTCTCTCTCTCTCTCTCTCTCTCTCTCTCTCTCTCTCTCTCTCTCTCTGTCTCCTCTTCATTTATCTTCATTCAGCAAGTGTTGGCTGAGCGCCCGCTAAGGACCAGGTATTAAAGGGAAATTTGGAAAAGAAACTGCCCACCCGCCCCAGCACTGCGCCAAGAGGAGGGAACCCGGGCAGGTGCACTTGGAGAGCTGTGAGCGCTTGAATTTGCTGCGCAGTGTAGGGCAAATAAGATTGTGGACCAGGCTTCCGCCTTCTAAACTCTGTTAGCAAGATTTAAACAAACAAAACGAAACAGACGCAAAAGGTGTCAAAGGAGGAGAATAAGTGTTACTCCTTTTTTAAAAAAAATCTAAATTATAAACAAGTGAGACCTGGGAGACTAATGCACTGACCTACAGAGAGTCCTAATACAAAGATCTCTCTCCAAAATTAGGCTGCAAAATGTGGTGGTGCTTTGTCAGCTGTAAATTTTTTCTCACCTTAGGAAAAGTGAACTTGGTGCAGGTTTATGGCTCCTGCCCCATGAGTGCAGGCTGACCCCAAGATGGGGAGCTGCAGGGACAATCCCAGGTCATCTAGGCCACTTATCTAGGCCATGGGAGCCTCCAAAGTTGGCCACATCTCAACTAGCCCAGACAGACGGGAATCTCGCCATTGTCAAAGTCCTAAGTGATGTCTTTCCTGAGCCTGCACTATCAGCTGCCATTGCTAATTTTGCAGGTAGCCTACTGGTTAAGAGATTGGCAGTCAGACCACCCTGGTTCAACTCTCAACTCTGCAACTGTGGCAAAGCTGGGTGACCTGGCTTTTACAAGTTGCTTGGTTACTCCAAGCCTCAATTTCTTCATCTGTAGAATGAAATTTCTAAATCCTGACTCACAGGATTATTATGAGGATTTGTATGAGATGATAAGTATTTAGCACAATGTTTGACCCAGAGTAGGTGTTTGAAGTTTAAGCCAATTGTTTTTTCCTGGGAAATGGTGAGTGCTGGGCTAACCATTTACCAGCTTTCTGTGTGTTTCTTTGATCATAGTTAACCTCCACCTTTTCCCTGTGGCAGTAGAGAGAATTTCCTGGTGGGAGAATTTCCTACACAGGTCCAAAAGAAAAAAACCTACGGTACGACTATCAGGGTCCAGGCCTGATCACCCTGTAAACACCATCCTCTCCAGACACACAGAACTTCCAGTCCACAGTTTAAACACCTTTATTCTTAAACACATCTCATAGTTATCCATAGCAGTCTTTCTTCTCCCCCACCCAGCACCTTTTTTTAAAAAACTGGATGATAATGAAAAACCAAGAGAGCACAGTGCGCAATAGATAAAACTGTTTTTTTCGGTTAACAAAACACAGTTTATTCTTGTCCATTCAGGCTTCTCCTGAGGACTGGCTCCTGTCCATTCCAGCTGTCTTCTCTTAGAGAGGACATCTTCCCTAGCTGCTCCCCAGAAGCATCCACAGACACATCCTCACTGTTAGCTGAGACCTAAAAGAGGCAGGAGCTGCTGCTCCTCACCTGAGACCTTGCTTCCAAATTAGGTTCTGAGGGTCCATCTCCCCCGGGATGTTTAGCACAGTGTTCAAATGGCCCAGCCACTTCACAAGACCACACTAAGCTTAATGTCTGTCTACAGTAGAGGAAGCAAGAGAGCTGTTGTTTTACTCTAGTTCCCTAGTGAAGCTGCATGGGCAAAGATGGTAAGCACTGAGCAGATGAAAGCTGAAGGAATAAGGAACGAGAAGATAGCACAAATAGCTGCCCCATGCCCAGTCCTTGTCCTTTGCCAGGCCCTGGTTGAAGCACCTTCTAGGCATTAATTCATTTAGTCCTTGCCCCAACACTAGGAGATAAGTACTGTTATCATCCCCATTTTAAAAAGGAAGAAATTGAGGCCAGGGGAGATTAGATAACTTGGCCATGGTCAGCCAGATAGTAAATGAAGGAGCAGAATTTGAAACCAGACTCTAATCACAGGGACAATAGTACACACATACACAAAAGGAGAACAGTTTACATTTTTTAAAGGAAACAGAGTGGGGTATGGTAGAAAAAGCTTGTCTGGAAACAAATTGAGAGAGTAATATAATGAAAAGAAGCACTCGCATGAGAGTAGGAGTATCGGGGCCCAAATCTCCAAGGTACTTCAAAGGAGGCCTAAACACATTTAATCAGGTGGCATGGTTCTAGCTTCCTGTTTGATAGCAAACAGGTTTTTTTTCACATTTGTAACCAGAGAACATAGAGTACGTAAAACTTAAATGCCAATGATAGAACAATCTAGAATTGGAAAGGAGCATCTTTTTAATTTGTCCTCTTCCCAGAGGGAATTAGTCAACAAACCAATCGAAATACTTCTTCAGCCCAACTATGTGCAAAACTCCAAAAAGGCCCTGGCCCTAGAGCAAATTGTCTAATAGAAATGTAATACAAGCCACATATGTAATTTAAAATTTTCTAGTAACCATATTTTAAAAGATAAAAAGAAGCAGGTCAAGTTTAACATTTTATTTAGCTCAGTATATGCAAAGTATCATTTCAACATCTAATCAATATAAATATATTAATGAGGTATTTAACATTCCTTTTTCAAAAAGTCTCTAAAATCTGGTGTGTATTGTATACTCACAACACTTCTCAATTTGCACTAACCACATTTCAGGTGCTCAGGAGCCACACGTAGCCAGTGCCACCATGTTGGACAGTGCAACTCTACATTTCAGATCAGACATATGCACAAGCCCAGTTCACTAACATAAAGGAAAAAGGAGAGTGCTGAGTCGGTGGGAGAGATTGTTAAGTACCGAACAGCAGAAGTGGTACAAACAGCAACAGCAGTAATCTGTTGTGCTTGCTTTTCACAGCAGTTTGCTTGCTTTTCTTCAGTGAAGTTCATCTCTTTTTGCCAATTTGATAAATGTTTATCAATAGTAACTTTCAATAATTAGATTCCTGCATCTTCATCAAGTAAGTTGCTTTTCATATTTGGAAAAGCATTTACTATCAACGTTAAACACGCATTTTGAAACTGATTTTGGTAAGAGCCACAGGCCCTCTATGTGTATGACAGAAATATCCATGGCCAAATGACCCCTGAGAAGGGCTATCTCCTGATTGAACTCTTATTGTTCCCTTCCCTTCCAAAACTTTCTCTTTTTTAAAAAAATTTTATTTATTTTCCCATGACCTTGGGGTTATAAGGCTGCACTTTAACCAACTGAGCTACCTGGCCAGTCCCCAAACCTTCCCACTGTGTGCTGTGTCCCCGGAGCACTTTGCATGGTAGCCCTGCTCTGTCCTCCTCACAGAATATCCCCTGCACCTCCTTGCCCAGCTGGAACTTGGCTCTTCTCTGAAGACACTCTCTTCCCCTGTAGCCCTTTGGAGGAGAGGCTGCCCAGTCTCGCATACTCCTGACCTTTTCCAGTTCCCCAGTGCAGCTTCTAGAGGACGGCCCATTAGTTTGGACTCCACACTGCTGTAGTTCAACTCCCTTTTGACTTGTTACCTTGGACAAATTACTTACCTCATTTTGTTCAGGTTCCATGTCTGTAAAATGAGTTTAATAATGATACCGACCTCATCGAGTTCTTTTGAGATTAAGTGAAAGAATCTATGCAACATGCCTAAGGCACTCCGTTTGGATTAACCTCTGGTGCATGTTAGAGAGGATCCATCCCACATCTGGCTGTCATCTGCTGCCCCTTGTCACTGCACTCTGCTCCCCTTTCACTCACTTCTCCTTACTGATGGAAGTTTGGCATGGATCTCACTGTTTCCTCTCCACCTCCAAGCCCCACCGTCACCCTAGATGACTCCGAGTTCATCCTGATAAACTGTCTTTCAATTTTTTCACCCCCACATTTTTTGATAATCTTCACTCAGTGTTGTAATGAAACCAGCTTGCACCAGCTTATGAAATGTGTGCATTTCTCTCAGCTCTACATTCAGCCACAGCACACTGGTATCTTGAAATCAGCTATTGGGGGGATTATTTACACCATGGAAATTGACAAACACTAAGAAACAGGGCACTTTTTTCGTGAGAGCCAGTTTAGCACACACTCCATTTCATCCACCTTATGCCATGGCTGTGCCTTGACTCTTCTGCACTATGAGCCTCTCAACATCTGAAATCTTAAAGTCAAACCTACCGTTCTTGGACTACAGTTCCTTACCTTCTCAGCTCTTTTACCCTGTGGTTCCCATCACAAGTGTTTATTAATATCTCCACTGAACAGCTTCTTCGCCTCTCTACTGCTTTCATATCTGATTTGGATTTCTTGATTTATCACATGAACCACTCTTGTGATAATATCCTCAAGCCCCTGCCCCAAACCTGGCTTAGTCCAGTTGTATTTTCTCTCTTTGGGTGAGAAAATTGTATTTTCTCTCTCTACAGGGTGGGTCAAAAATCTGGAAATGGAAAAATATTTCTTAATCATGAATTTTAATGTATATTAATAAACCATTTTTTATGTATTTGCCTGTTTCCAGTCTTAGTGGCCACCTTATATAGCTGGGCTATTGAGCTCTTGGGGGATGGGGAGTGGACAATGTCGCAGCCACATAGATTGATGTTGCACTATAAATTTTTGGCGTCCAGATTTACTTGGCCCTTAGTCTTATTCCTTAACTCTCCATTTCCCTGCCTTTCTCATTCTTTACTTTCTTTAAAACTCTGATTCCACCTCTACTTCACCACTCTTAGCATGGGACCACGCTTCTGCTACCCAAAGAAAATGAAGTTACTAGACAGGAGCACTCCCTTTTCTTCCTGCCGTCAGACCTGCAGACAAACCACATCTGTGTCCAGCTCTCTTCCTTTCTCTTGTCTCAGGCCAGTTCTTCCAGCTCTGCTCTGGATCCCGTCCCCTCCTGCCTCCCCAAGGTCGTTGTTCAATCAATGGTCTCTTCACTCTCCTGGATCTCTAACCTCTCCCTTTTGGTTGGCTCCTTCCTCTCAGCACATAAACACCTTCTAATATTCTTTGAGTCTTTCCCATCTCAAATACCTTCCCACACACGTGTCTCTGCAGGAAGTGCTGTATTTCTTTCCTCCTCTTCCTGGTCCACCCTCATGATGTCACCATCTCCAACATCATCAATGACCTTCTTTTGTTGTGAAACACAATAAACATCTTATCTGATCTCTACTATGGGTTGGTGTCCCCCTCAACCCCGCATTCATATACTGAGGTCCTAATCCCCAAGTATCTCAGAATGTGACTTTATTTGTAAATAGGGTAATTTCAGATGTTATTAGTTAAGATGAGGTCATACTGGAATGCAGTGGCCCCAATCTAATATGACTGATGTCCTTATAAAAAGGGAAAATTTGGAGACAGATATGCACACAGGGAAAATGCCATGTGAAGATTAGAGTTACACTGCTACAAGATATTAGTTAAGATGAGGTCATACTGGAATGCAGTGGCCCCAATCTAATATGACTGATGTCCTGATAAAAAGGGAAAATTTGGAGACAGATATGCACACAGGGAAAATGCCATGTGAAGATTAGAGTTACACTGCTACAAGGTCTTCCAGAATCATCCCTTAAATAAGTGCCATCTTACATAGACAAGTGAAGGAAACCTACTGATACATGAGCAATGCTGTATATAATGGGGGTTTAAAAGTGTTTGCACAAAATGATCAACATAAAAAGTGAGTGAGCAACCTGTCATAATTTTTTCTACTGCCTTGAGACACAGGGCAGTGGATAAAACTGCTCTCATGACAGTGGCAAGCCTTTAGCCACTGCATCTACCTGTCGGCTATACTATCC